>NW_020897742.1:12718870-13009471 GCF_003984885.1 Neopelma chrysocephalum
TCTTTATTAGACTTTCTAAATTAAGATGAAAATACTATGATTACCTAAGGTAGTTATGATTTTATCTAAACATGCCTTTGCATGCAATATTCTAAAGGGTATTGGAAGGTGAATGAAGAAGACCATCCGGTGCATTTTCTCATGTGAAAAAATTGGTTTTCCAGTGACACATTTAGATTACCACTTTTACTTTTGGTAATCTGTCACTGAAGAAAAACGTATCATATAGCAGTAGAAGACTTGGGAATAGTGCTAAGAGAAATGGCAGAAACATCTATTCTGGAATGTTTTAAGAAATATTTAAAACCAACCCAGAAATAAAGTACCTATCAAACCCAGATAATTAAGACAGCCTGTGTAAGGTCCTGAACCTATCTTGGGACAATCCCAAGAACAAATACAGGCTGGTGGAAGAATGGATTGAGAGCAGCCCTGAGGAGAAGGAATCTGGGGGGGGAGTATGGTGGATAAGAAGCTAACCATGAGTCAGCTATGTGCACTTGCAGCCAAGAAAGCCAGCTGTGTCCTGGGCTGCATTGAAAGCAGTGTGGCCAGAAGGCCGAGGGAGAGTATTGTCTTGCTCTGCTCCACTCTTGTGAGCCTCCACCTGCAATGCTGTGTCCAACTCTGGGGCCCTCAACAACAGAAAGACATGGACCTGCTGGAGTGAGTTCAGAGGAGGACCACAAAGATGATCAAAGGTCTGGAGCACTTCTCCTATGAAGACAGGCATAGAGTTTGGGTTGTTCAGCTCAGAGAAGAGAAAGCTTAGGGGGGACCTTGAGCAACTTTCCAGTACCTAAGGGGGGCTACAGGAAAGCTGGAGTGGAACTTTTTGCAAGGACATGTAATGACAAGAGGAATGGCCTCAAACTGAAAGAGGATAGATTTAGTTTAGGTATCAGGAAGAAATTCTTTACTGTGAGGGTGATGAAACACTGGAACAGATTTCCCAGAGAAGCTGTGGATGCCCATCCCTGGAAGCGTTCAAGGCCAGATTGGATGAGACCCTGGGCAACCTGATCTAGTGAGTGATAATCCTTTCATACAGATGGTAACATTGTAATCTGGATACAGACCAAGTTTCGAAGTATGTCTCCCATGGTATCTGTTTATAAGCATTTGTGAATTTATGAATAACAGGAAGATTTATAGTATACTATTAATGTTTATTTTGTAATTCATGCACTTGCATTTACAGAAGCTTAAAGTTACCCCTTTTTATGTTTGTTTGTTTGTTTTTTGGGGGGTGAGGGTGAGTCAAAAGCAAATGGCCAAGTTTTCTATGGTGCTTACATTCTGAATGTGCAGGCTGAAAAACAGGGAAGTTCTCAAAGGTTTATAGTTGCCTAATTTGAACTCAAACTGAAACTTAAATTGGGTGTGGCTACATGTGTCTTTTGAAAACCTTAATAGGTGGCTATTTGAATCCTTAGATAAACACGTGATATTTATTGAAAAGTTCCCATCTTAATTACACTAACATCACGATTTGAACTGTGAAGTTCAGCACAGAGGACAGGGAAAAAATAAACCCTGGAACTGTAGAAGCCAACAGAGTTACTGCAAAACTTAATGTGAAATTAGCATCATGATGGATGACCAAGCAAATGTTAACTAGTAGAAACCTAAGGCCAGGGTCACAAATATGTGTGGACTTAGAGAGAAGTTTAGCAGCAGTTCTGAGGGATTCATATTTTAGCTGTTGGATTTGGTCACTTAGAAAATCTTAGAGATGCATGTGAGAGGAAAGCACCTTTGAAAATGAGACCTTGCTTTCTACTTAAACAAAAAAATATAACTATGAATGGAGGAGCATCTAACTTAAGCAAAAACTCTCAGCAACACCTGTGCTATTTTACTGACCAACAAACGAATGTGCATATTGATTAAAGATTAATATCCTTGCTGAAATGTTCTTTTCAGGATATGAATTAAGAAATAATTAACAAAAAATGAATATTATCTTGCTATATTGTCAGCTGCATGGCTCTAATACAAAGTAATATGCCTAATAGAGTAGGATGAAGGACTGTAATATTTTGGAAACATTTTTGTTTTACTTAATTTTGCAAGTGAATTCAGAGCTCATATGACAGCACTATTCAAATTCATCTTGAGCAAAAGTAATGGACATTTTCTCAAATTGCCCAGACAATATCCTTCAGCTGTGACTGGGAAGAACCACCTTTGGGAAGCTCCTGCCTATTTAATCTTTGGCCTCGCTGCTTAGTCTTATACCAGGGTGTCAATTAGTGTCAGTTATGACCATGGTTTTTTGTAATGTCTGCTAGGAACTGGACAGACTGCCCACTTACTATATATGAGCTGCAAAATAGCAAATGGCCACAGTTTTCAATCACCAGCTATCTGGGCTGAAGTTGCAGAAAGGACTTATAGGGCAAAAGGCTTTAAATCATGTGCATTTCAACTTTTCTGATATCTATGGCTGCACCTATACTAGCACATCTAAATAGGATGAGGTTATGTGTCCAACACCACCTCAGATTTATTCACACTCTTTCATTTGAGGCAGAGGGGATGTAGTGAGTTGTCAATGCCTAAGTTCCTCAAGAGGAAAAATCTCATTCTGTTGGTAACTTCCTCTTTGATTTCTGATGTGTCCTTGTGCTTATTTTTATACTTTTTCTTAACACATTCTGTAAATGTGAGCTTTCTCTCCCTTGGTTCTCAATTATTCAGTTTTCTGTTCTATCTAAACTGCTTTAATAAGATTTTGCTCTGGCAGTGACCACTGATGGACCACTGAGATGTCTGTTTACAGTCTGGAATCTCTTCTATGTTTACACTCCTGCAAACGACATGGCTAAGTTATTCTACACAGAATAACAACTAGCTACACTAGACCAAACTTGACTACTTAGATAATTTTTGTCACAGCTAAACCAAGGTAAAATTAATATATGCCAGGACAAGTCCAAAAAACTCCTGAGACCATGCCCCATCAGGATAGACTGCATCCTTTATGTAGTAATGAGAAAGTATCAAATTTACTGGAGTATAGACATGGCTTCAGAGTGATTCAGGGTTTCATCTGGCCATGTCAGAGGCAAAGGAAATTGCCCTTCCCAGATTTTCATCTGCAAGACATGCTGGAGTTCACAGGGCACAATGTGAACATCCCAAATGGCAGTCAAACACCCTAAAAAGATGCCTGGCTAGCACCTATACTTCCACATTTTAAGAATGAAATGTCACCAATTCTGCTGTACTTTGATATGCTTAATTCTTAAACATTATGCATAGATGTTTGTTTTTTCAATGCAGTAGTCATCTGAAAAGAACATTCACTCCCAACAATACAAACGTAGCATGAATTAAATTCTGCTTTATACTTTTAATTAAGAATGCTGCAAACGATAACGACAGCCATTAATTTGATTTGGAATTCTGTCAGTGAAGTGCAAATGAGAAACATATGGAAAATAGAGTTTAAATTCCCTTTACTAGGTTGCACATCTCTGTCACCTGTCAAGGAGCAGCAAAATGGATGACATAATGTGCATTGTAAATTCTGCTGAGCTGAACAGCAGTATCTCACCCTCTGCATATCTTTCCAGCTACAGGAGGAACAACAGTGAGTAGCAAGTAGGTGGAAAAGGGTCAACCCATGGCAGTGATGAAATTCTGTGCTGTTGTTCAATGAAATCTGGCTTTGAGAGATCTTCCACAGGCAAGCTTTTGCCTAGAATAAACAGATAGACATTTAACCTTACTGCTACAGACAGAGATAACTGTATGTTTGGTCTTTCCTTCCTGATAACTCAACCATGAAGTGTTTTTAACTGCCTCGGGTCAAAGGACGAAGTGTCCTTGGAGATGACATAATTTAATTAAGAACCTGTAATTTCACTTGCCTACCTGTAGCAAACAGAAAAAAACCCTGTTGAATGAGTGGCATACTAAACACAGTATGAAAATTAAATGAGCATTGGCTCTTATTGTCCTTGGGTCTGGGCATTAAACTGAGTTATATTCATGATGAAAAAGAGGTGGGTTCATTTCAGGTAGGATTCATTTAACTAAACTACAGTGAGTACATCTCAACTACAGTTATTACCCCTGGGGCTCCCATTACTGTCAATAAAGAGCAATAGACACCTTGAGGAGGCAGTTTACCTCATGCTAAAGTGCATGCCTGAAATAGGCTGAGTCATGCCCCAAAAGTTTCTCTCTCAGGATGAAAATGAAAAAGTTTCTTTGCAGGTAAGATGAAACTAGGCAAAAAGCTACACATGGGCAACTAGTACAGGCTAGCTAACATCCTGTAAGTTCAAACTAACTTTCCATGCAGCAAGCACACCTGTTACTTTTCAAATGTGTGCACACTCAGTAACACAGCAGGATTTTTCATAAAAAGATGCCTCAGTCTTTCCAAGATCCGAGGAAGCTGAATCCAGCTCACTCCTCAGGGTATAGGGAACCAGTACAAAAGTTCCAAGCTGTTGCTGGAGGATAGTCTAAAGTTGCTGAAGAATTCTACTGTCCTGTGTGAAAAGGAAAGGCATGGAGGGCATGAGCAACAGGAAAGAGGGCAGGATACTTTTGTGGGGAGATTTTAAGTCATTCATGGAAATGAGAAAAATTATTGTGGAAGATTGTGAAATAGGATTTATCCATTTACTTCTGTCATTGTGTCACTTTCATTGCAAATTCTCTGTTTCCATGATGCTCCTGCTTGCATAATTTTTCTTATTGGGTTACCAGTCTTCATAGGAGAGTAATGCCTTTTTTAGGAAAGAACTAGTCTTGCTGCTTTCCTTTTTGTGCCATGGAAAAATCTTTATTATGACTGTTTAACATCTATGTTGGGATATCACAAATAATATCAAGGGGAGTGCTGCTTTTGCTTACAGTAGTGCTTCCCTCCAGTGCCTTCTGTTATTGACAAACCTCTATCTCAACAAGCTGGAGCCTGTGCACAGCACTCCCTCCCTCAGCTTTGCTGTGAGGTCTAAAATACTAAGAAAACAAAAACACACTATGAAAAATTCTATAAAATGGATTTTACTGTGGAGTGAATATTTTCAAGCTGCTGTCTAGCACTGAC
The DNA here is from genome assembly GCF_003984885.1 of Neopelma chrysocephalum. Taxonomy (NCBI): domain Eukaryota; kingdom Metazoa; phylum Chordata; class Aves; order Passeriformes; family Pipridae; genus Neopelma; species Neopelma chrysocephalum. The sequence continues at coordinate 12,723,942 of NW_020897742.1, forward strand.
TCAAAAAACTCCCACTTTTACATAGGCAAATAACAGGTAGGGGTGTCAAGCAGGGAATTATTAAATGTTTAAATTGGTTCATAGCCAACTCAGTACCCATTGTTGTGGATTTAGGACAGGTGTTGCCCCTTGCCATCACTAAAGCATGATGTATGAATGATAAAGGCCAAGACTTGAACCTTGGTCTCCATCCACAATATTCAATTTTGTTTACTTTATTATGAAGAGGGGTTTTTTTTTGTTAATTCATTTGAAATCTATTCCTGACCTACCATCTCTTTAAAATTATTGTTTTACCATCAATTGTAGAGATTTCAAAAGCATTGGAACTCTATAGTATTTCCATTTCTTAATCTCAAACTTGTTTTTTTTTTAAGTACATTGAAGTATCAGGATAACCAAGTGCAAGGCAGAGTCGTTGGTCTGAGATGACCACCATAATGTATAGGTAAGTCTTCTAAATACTATCTCTGCTTGATGAAGTAGCTTTTGGCTGATGTCTTCATCCTGAAACACAAAATCAATGCTTCAGATTTGAGCTCTCATGCCATACTGCATTGCTTGATTCATGTTGCCTGATAGTCTGCTATAAGGAATCACAGCACAGTAAGCTTTAGCAATCTATTACAGTTATTGCTTATTAATTCCTAATATTTGTGATGACAGGTATTAATGAAGCATTGCTGTTCTTGCATTTGTTTGAATTTATATGGGGAGTACATTGATCTTTTATTCTTGTCCTTTATCAGCAATGATAGCAGCCAAGGTTATGGAGTTTGCAAATTACAGAGTATAAGAAGTACATACACTGATGTGGAGGAAATATTGCTGCTCTAACTAAGCTAAATAATATGGAGTAATAGAGGTAGTATTTTCTTTATTTTTTCTCTCCATATATGTTATTCAAATGAAAGAAATTTAATTTGAATTGTCTCACTGCAGCTATAAATATGCTATAGAAAGTCTGAGCAGACATCAGTTTAAGTATAAAGTGTCTGATCTGCAGTAGCATTATACCAGGTCTGCTGAAAGCTGCAGTGAAATGAACATGCAAATTAACTCTCAGGTTAGTGAATATTTCCCTGTGTGCTTGCCTGAAGGGGTCAAGATTCTAATACCTGCAATGAAAATCTTGCTGGACTAAAGTTTACATCTGTGGTAATCATGGATCAGCGTCCCTGTACTACAATATATAGTGTTAAAAAGAAGCCCAAAGGGAAAACGTAGTAAGAAATTGGATGTTTCTAGTTAAATTATTTTTGTTATCCCATCTGGACTTCAGCTACAGCAGTAGACGTACCTGGTACCTGAACATCAAAAGTGGAATTAACAATAAATTTTAAAATATTTTAAAATATTACTCTCAAAGTATTTCTGATTGATGAAATTAAAACGATGCCTTTTTAGAGCAGAGTGCACATTATAGGACAGTATAAAGACACTTAAAGACTGTGTTTGCAAATAAATTTCCCATCTTCATGTTCCAGGCAGTTAAAAGCTTTTAATTGAAAACAATTATTTAAGAAGCCAATTGTAAAAATCATGATTTTTTTGAAAGACTGATAGCTTTCTGATTTGCAAAAAAAAGGTAAAAATAGTATTTTGATGTCTGGACAAAGCAACAGGACACACTTCGATTTTGGTGCTGCAGTTACTTTCAGTGTCTAGCCTATGACGTCTTAAATGTACCATCTCTCATCACTGTCTACAACTACCTGAAAAGAGTTTGTAGCAAGGTGGGGGTTGGTCTCTTCTACCGCACCTGCAGTGAGAGGACTAACCCTGGCCTTAAGCTGAGACAGGGGAGATTCAGATTAGATATCAGAAAAAAAATTTTCACTGTTAGGATGGTCAGGCACTGGAATAGGCTGCCCAGGGAGGTGGTGGAGTCACTATTCCTGGAGGAGTTTAAGAGGTTTCTGGATCTGGCGCTGGGTGATGTGGCTTAGTGGCTTAGGGGTTACAGTGGTAGTGTTGGGTTAACGATTGGATTGGATGATCTTAAAATTCTCTTCCAAGCTTGATGATTCTATGATTCTATGATTCTATGAAATGCTTTTGGATGTTCTCTTTAGTCCTGGTTACTATACTTAGATGAGCAAAAATCAAAGTACATATGTGTGTGGATGAATATTGACATACCTATATGTACATGGACATACAAACATATTATTTTTCACTGTGTGTCTCATATGCAAAACACATAATGCCAGCATCAAGTGGGTGGCTGACTGTGCCATCCATTTTGACCAAAGTAATAAATTCAATTAATATATAAAGGAATGCATGAGTAATAGCTAATTCTAACATAATATGAATGATATAAATCTTCTGAGAATTAAACTTCATTTTTACATATGCAAAATCACATATATTTACACTATTTTCTATATAGTACTAATAAAAAATTAATTTAACATTCCTAAAGAGAACCTTACTTCTGTATATTGACCAGGAAAAACAAGAAGAATTTTAAGTTCTAACAAACTGACAAAATATATCCAAGAACTACTATTTTTCCTTGTTAAATCAATCTGAGTAGATTCCTATTATATCATGGGTTTTGTTCATGTTGTAATGGTATTTCTACTTGGAAAAAAATGTACACTGGTATATTTTTTTAATGTAGTTTCTGAGATCAAGCAATTCTGAATTCTCCTATTATGTCATCCTTTATGAAAAACAAAAGAAAATAAAAAAAGAAGAAGAAATCCTAGGCTTATTGCTAAAAAATGAGAGAAAAAAAATCTCTTCTGATTTATCAATTTAATATGTCTAATTAAGTTGTCATTTTTTCTGATTTGTAATTATGGTCATAATATTTATATTGCATATTGATTTTGGAGCAGTATTTTATTATGTTTTAGTCAAGGGATGTCTACTATTGACTTTCCTACTTATTGATAAGGTTGATATATTGGTGTTGGTAATTTTTATTTCTTTCATTTGTTTCCTGCATTTTTCATAAGTTGTTTTTGGAAGTCACTGTTCCCAGTGATGACAGTTTAGCTTGTGAACTTAGGCTGTGTCAACATTGAGAGTACTTTAGGAAGGATATGTTGCTCTTAAAGGCACATCAGTGACAGAATAGATACTTTTGTTGTTCTAGCATTTAGTGTGACTGTAGGTATGTAAATGTTCCTCATTAGTCAGAATCCTCCCTTCTGTATAATTTGCTTGTTTTTTCTCTCTCCTTACAGGAACAATCAGACTTTAGCTAGGCTTAATTATGTTCTTTCTCTCAAATACCATTTTCAAAAGAACATATTAATTGTTCTTAATCAAAAGCAATTTATGTATTATGAAAGATCTCAAAAAATTTAAACATATATCTATTAAATGCTTTTGCACTTATTATGCCTTTCTTTTCTCTTTGTTTAATTTTTTGTAGTCAGACTTTGACAGAATTTAGAACAACCATATTAATTCAAATTATCTTTGTCTGTGATGCCAGGATGTGATCTCTTGTTCTTGTTCACTGTTTTCAGCTGCAGTGGGTAGTAAGCTCCAAAGCATAACAACAAGCAGAAGAGTAATGCTAAATCCTTAGACCACCATATTTGCAAAATGTCTGTGTGTTTGAGTCCAGTTGTTTTCATGAACAATTTCAGCACTCTAAATTACTCGGTGATAACTTGAATAATTATGGAAATACAAATCTCTTTCGGCGTACAGAGTACTTGGGAACAATTTTCAAATCCATTTTGCATATTCTGCATTCCAAATTTGTTACTACTGTTATGACACAAGACTGTTTTTATTCAATGACTGGATGTTTTTCAAGCTTATAGGACATTTAAAATGGCAAAAAAAGAACAATTTTGGTTTGTTCATTTGCACTAATACAAATTGCAATCCATGAATATTCATAAAGATTCTTTCTCTATGCCATTTTTAGAATGAATATTGCCTGATAAAAATGTTTTGTAAAGAGAATCAGAGGTTAAAATGCCATCAAGCAAAATCTGCAGAATTTCCTGACTATATAGCTAAACAATACATTTCTGCAATATTTGACTATAATTACAGGATTACAGGATTCTGACCAAAGTGTTTAATATTAGTTTTCTGAATTCTGTCCTCAATGGCTATTTCATTTGTGGTTTAACCTTTGTCAATGTATCCATAATTTTCTCCATCTTTTTGCTTTTTTTTGTCTTTTTGTTGGCATAAAAGTCAAGAAATTAATTTTTTTTTTACAAATTAGTTTGGCATGGTCTAAACTGTATTGATAACTTTGCCCCTTTTATTCAGTTAACATTCTATTTTTATTTGTCAAACAAAGCTCTTTTAGTATATGTTGTCTATACATACAATTCACTGGATCATAATTTGTATAATCACATAGGTGCATGAAAAGCTAAGGAAACGAGGATATCTTTTTTAAAAAACAGAAATATAACTACAAATACTTAGTCACCGGTTTTGTTGAAAATACCTTTAGGAATCTCTAGTGCTCTAAAATCTAAATATTCAGGATTTTGACAAACTTTTACGTCATAAAAGCTAACCTATTTTATTTCTGAATGAACATGGTCATAGTCACCACCCAAGCCAAAGAAAAAAGAATGTATGAGATTCTTGGCAATAAACATTTTTTTGTAATTACTTCAGGCTAGTCAGTATGCTTTCATTTAATTTCTAATCAGCAATGAATTATCCTTAAGATTCTTTTTTTTTAAGGCTAAATGTAAAACTTCTTCCAATACAGCTACAGAATCATGTCTGAAAAATACTGTCAGAAATCCTTATCCTTGTTTCTAGTCAGGAATATCTATCTATCTATCTATCTATCTATCTATCTATCTATCTATCTATCTATCTATCTGTCTATCTAATTTATGTATCGTCCATGTGTGTATGTATATAAATACACAGGCATATAAAGGCACACACGGTAAGGCAGGTTTATAAGAGCACTAGTGATGAAGACAACTCAGTGTGTGCTGCCAGCTGTAGCCAACTTCAGTCAAATTCAGTGCCAATTTTTGACATCAGAAAATCTCTCCATGCTGACTCCTTGCAGTCTTCCATGCTGCTTTATTTTTTATGCTGTTCGATATACACACAGAGAAACGATAGCTCCCTTATTTACTGAATCCTGTCTTCTGTCTGAAAACTGTGATATTATATCCTGTATTTCTAGAAATACAATAACCAAACCAGTGCACCACTTTAGATGATATGTTCCTAGCACATAGCAGAGGATAAGCTGCTCCAAGTGTTTTATGTGCTATATCCCATTTTATTCATGTAAGTATGACTTTGCTCTTCTTGCACAACAGCATGACTTTGCAATTCAGTGTTCAACTTGTAGCATAGGACAGTATTTAATCTTTTTGTATCAGAACTGTGATTTGTGTTTGTGTAGCAGTGTATCCTTGTACGATTTTAGTATTCTTTATTTTTCCCACTGAACAACAAATTTAGGAAGCTTATGAAAATTTTGAATAATATTAGACCTAGGACAGAGCCCTAGAAAGCCCTACTTGACACAGCCTTCATTCTGACAGAGAAACATTAATATTTTCTCTAGTCTATATTATTTTCATCTAGATTATATCTCCCAAGGCTGCGTATGAGAATGTCTGTCAAAGTCTTGCTCAGGTCCAGATATATGTAACCTCCTTTTTCTTCCCCATTCACAAGGCCTGCTATTCTCTACTAGATAGAAATTATGTTTTGGTTGACACAGTCCACTCATGACAAATCCATGTAATTTGTCACTCACCTCCTTATTTTCTTATGTCTGCCACTAGTGGTTGATACAGCTCCTAGTTGCAGTAAAGCCATGTTTTGAAAATTGGTGCAGAAAAGTAATAAAGACATTAGCCTTTCTGTCATTAGTTATGGTTGACCGCATCACTCTGCTAAACAGCAGACTGACTCTTTCCTTTGTTTTTTCTCTTGGTTTATACTTGACATTCTCCTTGTCCTTTGCTAATTGCCGCTCCTTTTTTTTTTTTAACCTCTGTGGTTCTCATTTTGTCCCTATATGTTCATGGTATACTTTCATGTTCATCTTATTAGTCTGGCCTAGTTTCCAGTTCCTTTTTACTCATTTCTTTTTTAAGTCCATGGAGTGTTCTTCAATTAGACAAGTAGGTCCCTTACGATATTTTCTGTCTTTCCTCTGCAGGGAAATAGTTTGCACTCTAGTCTTTTAAGTCTTTTTTTTAAAGTACTGCCAGATTTTTAAAATATCTTTTCTGGTCAGACTAACCTCTCAGGATATGCAGCCCAACAATTCTCTGAGTTTGTTGCCCGTAACAAAGACACAAACCAACTGAGTGCCGGTTTATGCGGTGCTTTATTCGGGGCCCGGGAACCTGAGGACTAGCGTCCCAAGTCAGGATTCCAAAGACCCTCATTCTCAGTTCAGCTTTTATACTTTTACACAAACAAGTTTACGTGCAGTTTCCACAGTAAAACAGTTTCATTCAGTTACAAACAAGCTCATACTTCATATTGATAACAATTGATAATCAACTACTCTAATCATAAATCTGCTTAAGTTGTCTTACCCCTAGAAACTGTTTAACAGACCCTTACCACATCCAAGGTAACAAATCATTATATACATGCTTGACTAAATCCTTTGATTATTGTTTCCACTTCTTCAGTACATTCCATGCTCACAAACAAGGTTACTAACTTACTACTTTGGAGTGTTGCTTTCTAGGCCTAATCTCCTACTAAGCCTTAGCCATTCTACTACTAAATTTAAATTGCTCTGTAACAAGTTTATTGAAGTCTTCTTTCCTAAAATTCATTGTCTTTACTTTGCACATTTTTACGCTAACAAAAATGTCCTTTGCTACCTTATGATTCCTTCCACCTCAGCATTCTACAGTTTGACAGGGAAAGAAAGACTGTAAGATTTTTCACACCGATGATTATCTCCCCCAGCCGTGGCCAAAGGTACATGCAAAAACTTGTTTGGTGTATATCTCTTCTTTTGCCAGCTGGGTGTCTGGTTAGCTGGGATACAACTCTACCAATTTTTTTTTTTCTGGGTTTAATATGAACCTATATCACACTCTTTTGCTAGACGGAAGCTTAACTGTTCTATTTTTTAAGCACCACAGAAGAACATTTCAGTGGTATACCTATATTCTGGTCCCCAGAGTAGACTATAATATGCAAGGAAACATTACTTTCATTATTCCGTGTCAAGCATGTTATATGTTTTTCAGTAAAGTCCTATTAATGTAAATTGAATATGGCACTTGCCATAACCAAACCTGTACAAATTAGATTCTTGCTCTGATTACAGAGAAAGATGTCAGACTCCACTGTTTACTTCTTTTAAAAACTGTGTTTTAGTGCGCAGTCATTTAAGATGCTTGGCAAGCCAACCCTGTACGTTCCTTTCTGGCCTTTCTTTGGCTCTATTGTGCATATTCGTAATGCCTCTTGATAGATTCAGCCAACCACTTTTGTAGAACAGGATTTTTAGAACCCTTTGCAGATATGTATTTTATAATTATGATTATCATGTTGTTGACAGCAAGAAACCCAAGGCATTATTCTATTTCCAATGGTCTAAATATGAGGTATTACTGAGCTCTCTGAAGCTTTCTTGGGTTTATGACCTTTATTTATGTGTTTCTATCAGCAGCTATAACAGCATAGGGAATGATCCAAAATGCATGGAGATGGCAGTAGTGGAAGCAAGAGATGAAGATTAGAGAGGGACAAACACTGTCGCTATGTGACATTAAGTGGCAAAACCTCCACTTTGGCTACAAACTGCATACTTTCATCACAATGTGTATTCCCTGCTGTGATAACCCTGTTGTCACCAAGCTGTTTAAAAAAACCAAACTGTTTAAAAGCACCACAAAACTGTCATTCAGATGAAAGGAGCATTTCCCTGTACTTCAGTGCAAAGGTCTTGTTTCTCTGGTCCTCCTCAGTAATGATTTCAAAAAATGGTACACATACCTTTGTGCATTAGGCAGCCAGCAAAGAAGCTCTGTAAACAGAGGGATTTACTGGTAAATATGCCAAGGGAAGTCACTGACTTTGATAATAACCACTTCATATGATGTGTTGTCTAAATAACAAATGTAACATAAACTCTCTTTACAATCCAAATAATTTGTTTAACAAAGCCATAGAGGTCAAGAATATTCCATGACTAATTTTGTGCTTTACTTTGGTTGGAAATAAATGGCTCATGCACTACATTTTCTAAATGGATTAATGAAAAACAAAAACCAGGCCTTTATTTCCAAAGAATCGTAGCTACCTCTTTTATGTTTTCAAAAACTGCAACAACTGGGCTGGCATACAGACTACAGCTTTGGGTTTGCCTTTTGAATTGACCCTAATGTGACTGATTTTTCAGTAAAAAATAGCAACTTGTCTAACTTATTAATGAATATTCATAAGTCTTTAATTAAGCATGTAAATCACTCAAACCATTTGAATCTAATTGTTTATATGCCAATTCTTTGAAATGAAGTTCTTATTGATCTAAAAATTAATAACTATGCTGGTAACTTTTACATATTCTTATTACTTTGTAATAACAGTGAAAGTTATATAACTACACACCAAACAAAAATTAACAAATTTTCTGAGACATATTTCACTTGCCTGTACACATTAACACACTATCAGATATCCTTCAGCCAACTCACAATCTTCTGTTGTGCCCTGAAAGTTTCTTTTCTGCCTCATTTCCCTCCTGGCTAATATATCTCTTGCCTGCTGTTCTCAGCAGTTCCTCAGGCTGGACAGTTCTCTGCTGTGACTCTCTCTTTCTTTCTGTGCCCTAGCGTCTCCGAAAGACCCTTTGTCTGAGCAAATTCTCCAAGACAGGAATAATCTCCTCCTTCATCCAGAGAGAATATTTGGTCCATTCACTTTTCTGAAGGAAGACAACAAATAGTCAGAATAAAAAGACTAGACTGCCACATACTGTAAAGAGAAAGATCCTTTCCACTGTATCATCTAATGGCAAAAGTGCAGCTCAAATCCATATCAGATACCATGAGTATTTTAAGTTGACTTTCAGGTAAATGTATAACCCTGTAGAGCCACAGTCTACTCACCATCAGTTATTCCAATCTGAATCTGATTGAAATCTTATAAAAAGGAAAATATTTTTGCAAGAAATTTTTGTGTTTAAGTATTCACACTTTTCCTATGTCCTTCTTGTATTCACCACCTCATTCCCTTTAAAAAGTTCGAGGATATCAGGAGAGGCTCCAAACAACTGGAAAAGAGCAAATGTTGTAAAAACTTTGAAAAAGGGTATGGGAAAGGTGTTGAAATCAGTCTTGCTTCAGACTCTAGGTAAATCATGATGCAAGGCCTCTTAGCACACAATTCTGGACAGTGAAGGAGAAGAAGGTGATTGGAAACAGCCTAAATGGATTTACCAAGGGGAAATCATGCCTGACAAACCTGATGTCTTCTGTTCTAAGAGTGCCTTTTAGGGAGATACGTGACAGACTGTCTTGGGAAAAGCAGAGGAGGTCGCTAACTTCAAGTAGATTAAGGCTTCTGCTAGTATCAAAAATATTCTGTTACCTGAGTTAAGATGTTAAAGTCTGGAAGAGTGGACTACTAAACGAATGAGCAGAATCACCCTCAGAGGGTCTGTTTGGAGGCTGGGAGAAGTGAAGTTATAGAGGGTTTTGTCCTGGGACCTGTCCTGTTTAAGATCTTCCTCAAATAGCTTCAAAGAGGTAGCAGAGTTCCCTCTTGTCAAGTATGTCAAGTATGCCAAATCTGAGGGAACAGACTCTGCTCACTGGCAGAGGTACCATCCAAAGGGACCCAGCCACCTTGGAGGAATGGGCTAGCAGGAACTTCTGGAAATTCAGTAATGACAAATGTAAAAGTCCTTTGCCTGGGAAAGAAGAGGAAATTATATCAGTTACAGAACAAGACGTCAAGGCTGTGATGATAGCAAAGCCACCAGTTGACAGTGCCTGATATAAGGAAAGCCTTTTTCACCGTAAGAACAGCTTAATAGTGGAGTAAAGAGAGTGAGCAGACAGCCCAGAGACATTGTACTGTCTCTATATTTGGAGTGTTTCAAGATTTGAGTAAAGTCCTGAGCAGCCTGGTCTGATCTCATAGCTGACTCTGCTTCAAGCAAGGGGTTGGAATAGAGATCTCCTAATATTCTGTAATCCTATGAGTTTAGAAATGCCTTGAATAGCTTGCATATGTCAGAAACACTGTATATTCCATAACAGTACATACAAATGATTGGTGTTTTAGAAAGGTCTATGATAGAATACAGTCACAGAAATTTTGTTCTTGTATTCACAACAATGTAAACAATGTATTTGCTTGGTAATGTAAGACTAATCCCCCATCATTGCTACAGAAAAAAGATTTCACACAGATACAAGATAAATACTAGAGAGCTCACTGATAATTTTGTAGCTAGTTCTGATAGGCAAAGCTATGCCAAATGATTCTTGAATGCAGTGGACTTGTTCTGTGGTAGAATTTTAAAATAAGCAAGCAAAAACTTCTTACACCCTTCTTAGTAGAAAACATTGCAGAGAGCACTTATATGAGACATATGCAGTTTGCTCCTGTTTGTCCCAAGAGACAGTGTGCATTAGGTTTTAATGATCTTTGGGACAGTGTGGCCAATAGATCAAGATAATTGCTAGTGAGGAAAATAAAAATGCAACAAGTTTTTATCATTTTTACTAAATTTTTATCAAATCGTATAACAAATGAAGTAATAATTCTCATTATTCAGCCCAAATATTGGATGATTATTTAAAAATCATATAATGGTTGAATGTATTACTTATTGACATCAATAGGAGAAATTAAATAGATTTCAGTGATAGTGGGGTCATACCATAATATCCTATATTGAAACAACAGCCTGAAACAGGATTTAATTGGAAGTTTTAAGTCCAAACCTAATAAAATGTGCCAGCAAATTTTGGTGGTATACAAATGCAGTCGTTCACAATACTTTGATCTACTCAGTAACAGATACCTACAAAATTAATTTAAACACACAAGTATGCCCTGCCTAAGCTGTCCATGACATCTGGATGACAAATGGTAGACATGTGGATTTAAGCATCAGCAGTCTGAGAAAGAAATTACCTGCAAGCTAGAAGAGAGGAGCCAAAACAGCTACATCCTAGAAGTTCTCAGTCTCTTATTTCCAAACACAAGAATTTGAGTTTAACAGAATGTTCTTCCACCGTAACAGCTTAAAAACTATGGAAAAAAAGTTTGCTCTGCCTGAAGGGAAGCAATGATAGCTGTTTCACTTGCCATTTCCAATAACAGACTTACACTTGGGACATTTGGTCAAGAAATGGATGATCCATGTTTGATTTCCTCTTACATCTGACAGGATTTAAATCTGTTTTCTATTTCCTAGGTGTCAAGGTATAAAATGGCAAGGAGAAGAAATGACTGTGTACACATACCAGAAGAGAGGAGATCTATTTTCTGTTTCTGGAACTGTTCATGAGTTTTACAAGAGTCAAGTGTTGCATTAAATACAAAGACATGATGTTTCTCAAAGAACTGAGAAGTGATTGTGACAGCCATGAGCTGATTTACCACATTGATGTTACTACATCCTTCATGAAATGGAATGTGCTCAATTTTTAAAGAAAAACAATTGGTGTAGGTGTTGTTTACCTCTTACTTGGTAGCGTACTCAATAAAGCATGCATATCAAAAAAGAATTTCCATGAAAAGTTCAAGGTGAAGGATGTTCAGCTTTAAGTTTCTTATATGGGTTTGAACCAAGAAGACATGAAGTTTGAAACCGCTCAGTGTGAGAATGAAATTAGCAAAAATTTCCAGCCTTTATTTGAATGATACACCTGCCAGGCACTTATAAAAGGAATGGGACAGGAGACTGTTTCTTCCTTCCTTAGAGTCAGCTTTCCTTTTCTTCTTAAAGGTTGATGTACCCAGCCTCTGGATCCCAAGAGACCAGAGTTAGGTGCCTGAACTCCAGAGATAGATGTGATTCCTGATCTCTCTCTGGGTTTAGTGTATCTTACAATAATGGCAATTCGTTTGTATACAAGATTTATAGCTTCAGTGGAGAGCACTCTCTGTCCTCAGACATTATAGGAGACCTATTGGGACCCAGTAGCAGAGCACACAGCAGAAACTGAAAGTACTTAATTAATTTAATTCACTGATTTCATGAGGTAACCGAGCCTGAGAGAACTATCAATATCTGGCTTTTAGCCCTAATGGCAATTCCTGTTTATTCACTGCCCCAAAGAGGGTTTATAGATCATATTTTCTATCATCCATTCCTTCTTGTGAGGTGAAAAAGCAACACTTGGTATTCCCACTCAGTGTTTGTGCTCTGTATATATATGCCCAGTATCATGTTATGCATTTTTATTATCTGTGCTGTAATAGAAAGCAAATAAAAACAATGTTATAAATTCAATAAAACAATAGGAGAAGATACAATATAGGGCCCTGGAGAAAATGTGCATGAATAGCAGCCAGAAGCTAAAATGTGAAATGCATATTGATCTTTTTGTTATGACTGAAGACTGCAGAGTGCACAAACAATGGAGGGAGGAATGGATGTGTGGGTCTTTCTTATCTGGCACGACTGAATTCCTGTAGTCACCCTTCAAGAGCAGACAAACAAAGGTAATACTTGATCATCATGATTACAAAGAGTGAGTCTCCACTGGTAAGGATAAAATTTAGCTTCTCATTATGATCTTCAGTGTTGAATCTTTTTCTAAAGTTCTCTAAAATAGGCCAAGATGGGACTGGCTAGAATTACCTGAGGATTCCATTTTCAGATGTTTTTCATCTGTAATGGGAAACCCATTGCAAAAAAGAAACCAGCTCACAAAAAATTATAAACCCAGATCCTATTGACTCCATAAGGACTAGAATTTCACTAGTGACTTTTTTAAAAATATCTCTTTAATTTATAGTTTATGGACCACCTTTATGTTGCAGTTCTCCCTGAAAAATGCCAGCAATTACCTTGAGGCATTTCAAATAAGCTCTTAGCCAGACTTTGCCTCCTGTGTTCAACAATTCGAGCCTTTCCTTTCAATTGTTTGGTGACACATGATGTTTTGCTGTGACCTGCATCCTGAAGGAAAATACTTCTTCTCAAATCATTATTTGAAAAATGTCAAAGCTTCTTGACTACTTGTATTCATTAAAGTTTGTAGTTCCTTTAGAATCTCCTCCTCTTGCAAATACCATGAAAGGGGACAGTCTCGTACTGTAATTGTGAGGTGTGTCTGTATGAAGTGAGATATAGGAAGGGAATGAAATTTCCTTTACTTGGTGTACCTCAGATGACCGGCAGACAAACCTTTCAAGATGCTCACTTTTCCTCATGTTCTTCTAATACTGTAAAAAATCAGAACATACTTGGAGTCTAATGAATTTCTGCAAGAAATTTCTCTTTGAGACTGAGTACTCTCTAGAAGTGAAAAGCAATCTGATGATTGAGCAAAGTGCCCTGAGTGAAGTCCCCTTTTGAAAGCGATGGCAGAGTTTTATACGATTACAGACAACAATATCTAAATCAAAAATTAAAACTGCTGTATTATGAAATTGTCAGTCTCATACACTTGCTTAATTTCTGAAAAGAGCTTTCTAAGCTCTTTTTTTTTATTAGAAAGTTTTACAAAGTTTAAGTAAACTCCACTGTGGTCTTGCCTAAAGATCTGACATACTACCGTAGTGAAAATGTTTCATAATACTCAGAACATATCTATTCTTTACTTGAGCTGCAGCTTATTCCCCAAAACAGTGTTCATTTGATCCAAGTTAGTGAACTAAAGATATCCATGGGAATATTTTTTTCCCTTCACTTTAATCACAGAAACATATTTTGATACACAGTTTAAAAGAGCTTTTTTAAGTGGGGTTTTATTCACTCTCAAAAGAAAAGTTATTCAAGATAATAGATTGATAAAAGGCACTAATTTCACAGCTGTTGATTTAAATAATCTGTAGTAAAAAAATTGCATATTTTATTTCTGCCGAATACTTCAGCAAGAAAAGCAATGCAAATGACAATCAATTTCTACTCATTCTAGCCAAAATATCAGATATGGTAAATTTAGAAAAGACCTTAAATGAAACTGTAAAGTTATTATAGATATGGTGTGTTAATATTGAATTTACATTAAAATCAGAGAAATTATTAGAGCAGCAAAAAGGATTAAACAATTAGTCATTATGAAGCTAGAAATAAAAGACCATATTTTTTATAAATCTTAAATTGTTAGTTTACTATTTTTCACAAAAATATGGAAAAAGCCTCCATGATGATTTCTTTACCCATTTATTTGTTTAACTGAATTTTTCAACCTTAAAATGAAAAACATGCATCTAGCATTCTGAGTACAATCACATTAAAAGCTAATGAATACATTTTAGCTAGCCTCAGTCACATCAAGGATCATAAGAACAAAGAAATATGACAAAAAATAATTATTCTTCTGACAATGTCTATATTACTGTTGTCAAAGTTTAAGTAACTGCTGTGTTTCTGTGAGCATAGAAAAATATGATTCATTTTATGGTATGCACTGAAAAAAACAAATAGATTCCAGGTGTTAAAAATTAACGCAGGAAACCAGAGACCGAAAAATGGTTACAAAAAAGATACCAGCTACATTTTCTTGTATTTGCTGAAGTTCAAGTCAGCTTTGTCTTGTCTCAGAATTGCAGAGATTCAACAGAGAGTGAAAGACAGGTGTCTTCTACGCATGGATCTCCAGCAGTTATAGATCCAAACCCAAATTGCAGTATTGATATGACAGCTCCTGCAACACCTAATACAGATGACACTACACACATGTAATACACTTTTATAAAGAAAAGGCACTGCTTAGCAAATTATGCACTGCATCTAGTACCAAAAATATGTAGCCCTTTTTTATTGTACCAATGCAACTCTAGTCTTGAAACGACTAAGGCATAGATGAAACTGCGTGGCTGCCATCTAAAAGAAATGAGCCTAGACTTCAGTCTATAAATAAGCACAGTCATTCTGTCTGTAACTCTTAAGTGATCATCTAGAAACAGCTGAAATAATCTGGAAGGTCAGTAGATTTCAAAACTCCTTAAAATAAACTATGGACAAATGGATCCATTTCTGTTACAGATGTTACCTCTCTTTTGAAGTGCTTTTCCCAGCCAGGTCTTAGTATGTAAGAGTAGGTCTGGGAAAGCTGATGGGCTTCAATAAAGACTTAAACTTTCTCAAATCCTGTAGCTGATATTACATGTATTATTTGTATATAGCTGTGAATGATACCTAGAAAAATAGAAAGGAAAAGCATCCTGAGAACTTAGTTGTAGAACAGGACTCAGAGTCTTTTTTTAAGTAATCTTTAGATTTTATGAAGTCCAACATTTTGAATAACTAGATTTACTAAGAACAGATGTGTGCTTTCAGCATCCTGAACAGTAGTTTTTTCATATGAATGAGGCAAGAGAGAGTAAATCATCATATTAGTCAAAATTAATTATTTTTATCTGGAATCCTGGTGTTAAAAGAGAGGGAAGGTTGCATTTTGTAAATTAGAGTTCCAAACTCCAATAGATAATTGTTTTTTGTTGGATTAGGCAGTCCCTTAAATATAATCAATAAGGGAGGTCCTATAAATATTTTTCCAGATTAAGGCTTTTGACACGGTTTTCCATAAGATTCCCATAGACAAGTTGTGTCTGTGTGAACTAGGTGAGCAAACAGTGAAGTGAACCGAAAATTGGCTAAATAACTATGACCAGAGAGCTGAGATCAGTGGAAAGAAGTCTTGTTGGAGTCCAGTGGTGTGCTCTAAGAGTCCATATTGAGTCTTATCCTATTGAACATTAATGACCTGGATCATAAAAGAGAATGTATGCGCAGGAAGTTTGCTAGGAACACAAAACTGGGAGGTATGGCTGATATGTCAGAATAATGTGCTGTCATCCAGAGTGACCTTGACAGGCTGGAGAAATGGGTCGACAGAACTCACGTAGTATAACAAAGGGCAATGGAAACTCCTGTACCAGGTAAGGAACAATGCCAAGCACCAATGTAACCTGAGGTCCAACAGGCTGAAAAGCAGCTTTTCAGGAAAGAACCTAGGGGTTCTGTTGGAAACTAAATTAAACATAAGTCAGCAGTGTTTTCTTGCAGCAAAAATAGACAAATGGTATCCTGGACTGCTTTAGGCAAAGTATTGCCAGCAGGTTGAGGAAGGCGATGCTTCCCCACTACTGAGCACTGGAGAGGCCACACCTGGAGTACTATGTCCAGTTCTGGGCTTCTCAGTGCAAAAGAGACATGAACATGCTGGAAAGAGTCTAGCAAAGGGCCACAAATACATTGCAAGGACTGGCCAGGATCATCTTTCTTATGAGGAAAGCCTGCAAAACCTGAGAAATGTTCAGTAAAAGGAAGAGAATGATCAGGATGAATTTTGTCAGTGTATGTAAATACACAAAGGGAGAAGATGGAGCGAGGCTCCTTTATTGATGCACAGTGACAGAACCAGAGGCAATAGGCACAAACTAAACACTGTAGGTGCCATCTGAACAACAGGAAACACTATTTACTGTGACTGAGCACTGGCACAGGTTGCCCAAAGAGGTTGTGGAGTCTCTCTCCTTCCATATACCGAAAAGTTGGGAGTTGGACCAGATAGTCCCTTCCAATATCAAACAGTCTGTGAATCTGTGACGGACATAAATTTTTTTCCTTTATTTTCTGAGATGTGAAGTATATTCTATTATCACTGACCCCAGATTGTACATTCAGCTGTCTTTCTTGCATTTATTAGATCATTTTCTTAGGTATCATGTAAATTTTGAAGGACTAGTCCTGATGTAAAAGGATTGAAGATAGCAGTGACTACATAATCTCATTTCCACACTTTTGTTCTACTCACTGAACATAATAACATGAGAACAGTAAAAGAACAGAATGAAGACAAGGACAAAATGATGATGTGGGCACTTGGGCCGTGAATACATCTGGTTCTGCTTTTTCCATAAGCTAATACATAATTGTTTTCTTGAATTAGATTAAATCAGTTAAAAAGATTAACTAATCAATAACTGGGAAAAAAACAGGGAAAAAAAGGCCCTGAAGATCTTAATTTCACATTATTTTACAAATTAAAGAAAGAAAAATAAATGCTAGTCACACACTATGCACTGTAAGAAAAATTTTCCTCTTTCAAAATTTGTCTGGGTAAGCTCAGCTTTTCTAGCATCACCACTTAATTCCTTTATGAACCTTTAGAAGACTGTTTCTGGTACTCAGGCATCAAGATGCCATTTCCCATATTTTTGCAAATTTTTACCAATAGTGTTGTACAGTCTTCCAAATAAAAGACTACTAGACCACTATCCACATAATCTTGCAATACTTGGAAGCAGCATTTTTGAGTATTTTTGTCATTTGAAAGGCACTCTGAAGAGCAGGTGATTTTTGTTTGTGGACCACTGGCAATGGTATTTCCAAACTGGCTGCAAGATTATTTTCCAAATTCATCAGAAGTCCTTCTGGATGAATCCTTTTGGCCTCTGCTCTCGCTTACTGTATAGTGAATAGAACACAAAGATGTCAGAAAGACACGAAAAACCACGAAGCAGAAAAACCACGAAGCAAAAAAAACCCAAACAAAAAAACCCCAACCAACCAACCAAGCAAAAAAACAGAACACCCCCCTTCCAAAAAAAACCCCACCAACACCACCTCCCCCCTCCAAAAAAAAAAAAACCAAACAAAAAACCAAAACCACAAAAATAAAAAAGGCAAGCTCAGGTCTCCTGAGTTTATGTATGTCAGTTAAGGGCAGAAGAAATCAATGGAACATCTTAATTCATCTCCTACAGAACAGTTTACCAGATTGTATCCACTTACTTCTGTGTAGTATCCAGTAGCATCATCTGATTTCAGTGAAGTTCATCATGTGTTTTCAGATAAGGATCTTTATTAACAGAGTCTCTGTTTTCATTGGTATTCTGTTACAGCTGCCATTACTACTCGCTTATAATTGCTGACCATTTACTTCTTAAAAAAACACCAATTACCTATTTATTTCAATTTGTGCACCTTCCAGTTGAAGTCATTATGTCCTGCTATAATTTTCTCCACTAGATCTGAAAGTAGAAAGATGTTATTCATTGAGGCAATTCTCAGATTTCTCTTCATGAAGAAAGCAGAGGAACGTTTAAAACTTACATGACGGGTTATAGCTACAAACATCTTACAGATGCAGATTCTCTCCAGAGTTACTTTTCCAAAAATTCAGTGGTTCTTTCTGTCCTTATTTCTTTCTAAATACCTACGCATTTGCCTCTTTTAAAGATCTGCCTCTATCTTATCTTCACTGCTGTTTAACTCTGCAGAAATTCTATTTTGTGATATTTAGAGAGTTCTGTCAGTAGTAATTTTGTGTTTACTTCCAGATAATAGATTAAAATTACTAATAGTCTTAGGCTTAATTTTGGTTGCTCTGGAACCTTATAGAAATAACGCCATCATTGTATTTCCTTCTGTAACTGTTATTGTATAGTTGCAGGTATTTGGGTCCATTTAAAATGTTGCTTAATATAATAAAGTGTTCGAAGTAATATGTTATGTAGCAATTTAATAAAACCCAAACTTTCTTCAGGGAATTAATTAATCCTTTATGTATAATGTATAATGTCTTTAATCTATATTTTTTCTTAAAGCCTCTATTATTAACCCCTATATTAAAAAGCAATCTGAAGTGTCTGTCCTCATTTATACGTATTTTGCCATGAAGTTTTAAGCTATCATTGTGAACAGAAGAATGTCACTTTATTTAACATTATGATCTAACTCCTTTTTAATCCATTTAATACAAACTACAGTGATTTAATATATACAGTTCTTTCCCCCTCAGCATATTGTGTCAAGCTGCATAAAATGCTGTAAACACTATGCGTCAAAACAGTGGTTCAATTTCTGCTCAGATAGTTTTCTTTCCAGTAGCTGATATAGAGCTGTGTTTTGGATTTAGGATGAGAATAATATTGATAACACACTGATGTTTTTGTTATTGCTGGGCAGGGCTCAAACAGAGTCAAGGCCTTTTCTGCCTCTCACCTCACCCCAGCAGCAAGGAGGCTGAAGGTGCACAAGAAGCTGGGAGGGGACACAGCCAGGACAGTTGATCTCAGACAAGGGATATCCCACACCATAAGGTGTTATACTCAGCATATAAATTTGGGGGAAAGCTAGCTGGGGAATGCTGCTCAAGAACAATCTGGGCATTGGTCCGCTGGTGCATTGTGTCACTTGTTCTGTATGTTCTAATTATTTTTTGATTTCTATTATTAATATTTTCCTTTTCTATTCCATTAAACTGTCTTTATCTCGATGCGCAAATTTTACTTTTTTTCAAATCCCACCTGAGAAGTGGAGCAATAAGCAAACAGCTGTGTGGTGCTTAGCTGCCACAGTCAAAGCTGTGACTACATAAAATAATGAAATTGGGCTCATTTTACAAAACCTAATTTCTGTAGTGGTCTTTAATTAATTACATACTAGTACTTGAGTTTTTTATCATCTGATTTCTGTCATCTTGGTCTGATTTTTTTAGGGACTGATAGTCTAATTTATCTGTAATTGCTGTTCATTCCCCATGTCTTATGAGCACGTTATCAGCACTTCTACAGTCTTTCTTTCTTGTAGTGAGGGGCCCAAAACTGAACACAGAATTTGATGTGCAACCTCATCGGTGC
Source organism: Neopelma chrysocephalum (assembly GCF_003984885.1). Taxonomy (NCBI): domain Eukaryota; kingdom Metazoa; phylum Chordata; class Aves; order Passeriformes; family Pipridae; genus Neopelma; species Neopelma chrysocephalum. The sequence continues at coordinate 12,743,676 of NW_020897742.1, forward strand.
CCACCACAGGGGAACAATCACTGCCCTGGTCCTACTGGCCATACTATTTCTGAGACAAGTCAGGATACTCTTGATCTTGTGGCCACCTGGGCACACTGCTTACTCATTTCAGACAGATGTTGACCAATAACCCTATGTCTTTTACTACAGGGTGGTTTTCCACCCACTGTTCTCCAAGTCTGTAGCTTTGCATGGGCTTGTTGTGAGCTAAGAGCAGGACATGGCACTTGGCCTTGTTGAACCTCACATAACTGGCCTCAGCCCATCGATCCAGCTTGTCCAGATCCCTCTGCAGCGCCTTCCTGCCCTCCAGCAGATCAACACTCCCACCCAATTAGGTGTCATCTGCAAACTGAGTGAGGGTGCACTCGATCCTCTCATTCAGGTCATGGATAAAGATGTTAAGCAGAACTGTCCTCAACACAGACCCTTGGGGAACACCACTTGTGATGGGCTGTCAGGTGGATGTAACTCCATGCACAACCACTCCCTGGGCCCTGCCATCCAGCCAGTTTTCGTGGGAAACAGTGCACTCATCCAAACCCTCAGCATCCAGTTTCTCCAAGAGAACGCTATGGGAAATGGTGTCAAAGGCTTTACTAAAGTCAGTGTAGAAAACATCCATTGATCTCTTTACACAGATGAAGAGAACAAACTGTTTCTCTGTAGCTTTTCCACGTCTCTTTCATAGTATTTGTTGATCAGCAGGCTTAATACTAGATTACAAATACTAGATTACAAATTTACTTCCCTGACTGAACTTTGTCAGACCTTTAAGATTAATCACACAAATACTTTGGTTTCAGGCTGCTTTTTTACCTTAAGGGTGGGCTATGAAAATAATAATAACAAAAATAACAAAAGGTTCTTTTGTTTGCAAGAAAAAAAGGTGTTTGCATTTTTTTCAAAATTCTCAGCAACAGAAACAGCTTAGTGGAGTTGGTGTGTGAATTATAATGATAAAATGAAGCTACCGAAGTGATGTATAAGTTAAAAAAATAAGAAATCTATCTAAAGGTTCAACTCAAACCTCTAAATTCATCAGGAGAAATTAATGTGTATTATTGACCTATAGCAATAGAGACTGAAAAGGAATTCCTGAGAAAAGAAGTTAAAAGGATGCTACATACAAAAAATGCATCTTTTACTGTAGTTTCTCTCTCTTTTTTTTAAATTAAAATTAATTGCCATCCTGGGATGTGTCTTTAAATCCTTGCACTACTTTTCTTATTTTGCCAGGTCTTATGCACTTATGTTTCTATAATTTGCATGCTGTGCATTTTGTACACCTTCTTTCATTACCCCAAAGCAACATGTCTCTGTAAATCAAGGGATAAAGGTGTGATTAGAAATTAACCTATTGCTGCTTTTTGAAACAGTAGATTACTTTCTGGGAAGATTAATTTTAAACTAGTAGAAAGCATCAAGAAAACCCAGGGGGTGCCTAGTAAATCTACCTGGAGGAATTTCAGTAATCTGAGATACAGTATTCTCCACCTCAGAATTTCATCTAAGATAACTGAGATCAAGTGATTCATTGTATTCTCCTATGGGAAATTATGTATGAACCCCAGTGAGGTAGAGATTAAAGCTGCCCACTTCCATCAAAGGGTTGACATACCTGATAGCATGACTTTAAATATCTTTAAATAAAAAAATATCCAAACCAATTTTTGCACAAAAGGAAAGGAAATAAAAATACCTCTTCTGTCTTACATGTAAATTGGTGTGTTTGAATTAATAGAGATAAGAGTGCTGTGAACTGAAGGACTTATCACCAGTTTTAAGAGCAATGGATGCAAGCTCTGACTGAACTTTGGCTACAAGGGATTTCTGTCACTAATCACTCATGATGTGTTAAGAGGAATAGGAAAAAGAAATTTTGTTTTTATCTGGTCATTTTTTCCGGGTTGGCTCTGCTTAAGAGCAAAGTGTGTGTCAGCTAAAATGTTTCCTCCAAAGCAAAGAGGAAGAATATATGCTTACATTGCATAGGCCTACATCTGATATCTTAAAGGTGCAATTAATTCCATCTTAATGCTGACAAACAAAATAGGTCAGGTCAATAACACCCTATAAAAGTATCTTTTTCTCTCCACTGACATTAGAGGTAGACTAAGTGATTAGGCCAGGTATAGGCATCTATAATGCAGACTTCTGCTGGTATATGAGAAAAAATCCTCTTATGTAAAGCAGGTCAAACAAAATTGTGATACAAGCATTTCAGACAGAAGCACAGCATATAATTTTTCAAAAGGCCAGGATAGATGAATATAATGCGCTTTTTCGATTTAAAACTTAGGAATCTTTGATTAATTTTGTGTCAAGAAGAAAGACTTCATCCTCATTTACCCATTAAGTCCTGCAAATCATGGATCAGATATAAAATATGCTATAAATACATGATCATAATTCTTCTGCCTTCCTAATTCAAAATACTTTGTACTTTTTAATACATGGATTTTGCAAAGTTTATGAAACCCATCCTTGAGGCTTTACTACATTTCCCTGTTGGTTTGAAAAAGGACCACTCCCATTTTTAAACTTCCTCTCTGATGATAGTGAGTTGACAGATTTGTAAATCTGGCTGCTTGCTCCACAGGCCATCTGCAGAATGCTCCACAGGCAACAATAAAACGAAGACTTAGAAGTTGAGCTTTACTACCTCCTGTTCCTGCTCTCTCCAGTTAGTATCAGTTAATTGAGCGTCTCCATATTAGGTAGCATATTCTGCAATTGTTCCATTGCAGAATACTTGGTCAAGTTAGGTATCTATATATCTTAAACCAGTGAGCTGTGGGATGCCGCAGTTGTGCAAAAATAGTGAAAGGTAGCACGGGAGATGCTGGTCAAAGCCTTTGCTGTACAATTGTATTGCAAATCTATATGTAGGAGGAATGATTATAAAACCAGATACAGTAGCAAAATATAGATTGTTGTTGTTGTTTTGAGTGGGGTAAATGTTACTCAAAGAAGTGCTTGTCTGCATGAAATAAAAGACATCAGCATTTCGCAGAGCGCATGACTGAGTTCCACCACTAAATCCTATTATGGCTGAGCAGAATATAGGTACACTGAAGAGTATATCCTGGAATATAATTTCCAAGTAAATAGTCCATATAGAAGTAAGATATGTGAGAAAGACAAATGATTTTGTAAGACAGACATAGAACAATGAAATTTAAATACTGATGAAAGGAGCCTTTTTATGGCTTATGCAACATAATCAGAAATTTTCTGGAGATTAGAGATTTTTTTTTCTGGAAGATACTATGTATCTCAGAAAAAAAATAGCTTCTTTGTTGAAAAATAACTGATTTACAACAAAGAAGCATCTCAGAAATTTCATAATCTGTTTTGATGCATGTGTGAAATGAGACCTTGACTTGAGTCTTGAGATCAATTCTGTCCTCAGTTACGTCTGAAATTTTCTTTGAAGTCAATCAATTAGCTAACTGAGAGAATTTCCCCTGTGATCCATGTATCAGCGATTTCTGTTTATTACAGTTTAGCTTGCTGCTATAGTAAAAAGAGAAGAACAACAACAATAACAGAGGACCATCATCTTTTCCCTTCCCTTCCTTCCCTTGTTAAAATATCATTCACTGTATTCAAAATTTTTTGTTACATAGTTGTCTGCTAAATGTAAAAATGCTCTGAGCCCAAAACTAGAGGTTTTCTTTATAAGGTTATGAAATTCCAAATATCAGCATCTTCTTTTAATGGTAGACCAGAGGACACAGGGGACAGTGCCTGTCCTGAGTTGTAAAACTACATTTAAAACACTGCAGTTTTGTTTTAAGCAAGGGTGCTAATCCTCTTTGGATGTCAATAACTCGTACTGTGATATAAAGGCAGAAATTAGGCATAATTTCATATTTTCAAACCTCATAAGAATTCACTATGAATGTTGAATAGAAAGGTTGTTAGTATTCAGTTTTTTAACCAGAATCTTTGCAGTAATTCACCTCTATCAGAAAAATAAAACAGAGAAAGAAAGTGTGCCAGAGAAGCCACTTGGTAGAGCCCAAGTCAAGACCTAAGGCGTGTTTGAAGGGTGCAGTGCAACAAGGGGATGAAGACATGTTTTTTTAAATTTTATTATTTATTTCTGTATTATTACTTTAAGTGTGAAGTTTTTCAGAGGTCTTTGAAACTATTTTGAAAGGAGATGGGGTGATTCATGTAGCACCTGAAAAAAACTTCCACTCTCATTGTGAGATACAGGAGTCAGGTTTTTACACTTCCCCTTTGGAATGGGGTCACAAAAGAGTTGTATAAACTTTGGAGACACACAACCATTCTTCCAGACCAAAGAAATAGAAGGAACCCTGCCACCTATTGTTTGTAAAAAAAAATAAATTCCATTCCTTCAGCTAGGTAGAAAGTAATTTTTTTTTCTGCTTTATGAACCTGTGAACTCTTTAATACATTAATATCTTTGACTAGCTATGTTTGCCCTGATAATTCTTAAAATTTTTATTGAACCCTCCCTTTTTAAAGTATTTGCAGTTACAAATATGAATATAAAAATTAACACATTTTTCACATTTTATGAAAAGAAAATAAAGCATTTTCAAACTTGTATTGCCTAAAGAGACCATGGAGAAAAAGACTCCAGGCCAATTTAGTGTAGGAGATAAGATAAAGAGAGCTGGTCCTTTAATTACATCTGAGGCCAGAGGAATACACATAACATGCACATTCCCAGACAGTGGTTTTATGATTTTATAAAAAGGTCCATCCAATCCCAGTTCTGTCCACCCCTGGTTCTGCCCAGTTCAGCCTCCTGACATGCCCCTTCAGCAATTAGGTCTGGGGGCATTTGGGACCCCTTCTTCCTCACCTTCATCTTCTTCACAGCACGTACAGTCTTTGGAGCTTCTGCAAAGTTCTGGGCTTGAAGGTCTCTGTGTCTGTGTGCTGTCTTATGGTCCAGACCTAGGGTGCTTTTCTACAATCCTACCTTGAAAGGAACACTAAACATGCTGACAGAATTTAGAGGGATTGATATGAAATGGGATAATAGGGTTGGGTATGTGTAAATGTTATGCTATAGGATAAGGGATATAATACAACTGCATTAAAATTTACATTTACTACATAGCTACTTCTGAAATTGACAAAGGTTAAAAAATCCAAAAAGCACCGAGTCATCACTTGGGAATCATTTTGAACAATTTTACTGCACTTACCTTAAAGTCAGGGGATGATGGAAAGAGATATCCCTTATAAAAATTCAGGTTCTGAGAATGTTTTAAATATATTTTCAAAACAAAAGTTTAGGGCTTTTCATCTTTCACTTTTCCTTTAGAACTCAAGGGAAAGTAGAATTTATATACATCTATGTCCAGCAATAAGAAACTCTTTTCTTTTAAAATATCTGAAAGAGTATTTTAAGATATTTCCCATACAGAAGGTGAGTTGTAAACTATCCATGGTTTTGTGCTGAAGTAGTACTTGCTGTTCGGATGCTTGCAGTATTTAAATTGTAATACTGTGAATATATACGCACATATATATATATGTGGGGGGAAAGGGGAGAATGCAAACCAACACCTTGGTGCAGTAGAATTTTAGCAGAATTAAAATGCCAAGGCACGCTTGTCTAAATTTCACTTAACACTGTAGAGAATTGCTTGTGAGAATTATATATGAGAAGTCTGATGAATTATAATTTTTAAATTTATTATTTATATGAATAAAACCCAGGCTCACGCATAAAGCTAATATCTAATCTATGAATAATTTTGTTATGCTTTTAACCCAATGGAGTCTATGTATAACAAACCACAAAAGCAGCCCTTACAACACCCTTCTTTTAAAAAAGTAGATGACAAAACACCTATTTCTTCCCCTCAACCTTGACTGACAAGACAGATGAAATGAAGACAGAGACTGAGCACAGAAATAGTGAACGTGAAGTGTTTAGAGGAATAGAAAACTGTCAGAAATTCAATTAAATGCATCATGAGAAAAACCACCATCAATCACCCTTTTCAGTGATCACAGAAGATTATTACAAAATGAAATGCCAGTCCACTAAGAGTAGACAAAAAAGTATTAACAAAAATAAAAAAAAAAAAAGGAGGGAAAAAAATCTTACCCTGAGTTCAGAGACAATCTGGACAATCTGGGTCAATCAATAGAAAATGTTGCAATAACAATGCACAAGGTAAAAGAAGTACATCTTAATTGCACATAATATTTTCATCTAAGTAAATAAAGCTGGTATTATAGGGATATGTATACTCTGTGTTACATGTGTTTTTATCAAAGTTTATAATGAAGCAAATGAGAAATCCTTCACTAAAATGTGGTGTCATTCTTAAGTGTCTTTTTATTAATGTAGTGTCTTTTTAGATGCTATGTTTCTGACTTTTTAAGATTCAGAATATGTACTGAACAGCAGAAATCCAAACCTAATTTTTTTCACAAATATCATAAACATTAAACAAATCACATTATTTGGAATGACTGATTTATTCAAAGTTTAAGACTGGTAATATTGAGAGTATTAATTTGATGGGATTAGCATTGTAAAGTTTTTATTATAATTTATTTAAAATAATATTACAATAATATGATTATAGAAGGTCAGTATCGTAATTTGCTACACTAATTTGTGAGGTCACTCCTGAGAACTGATGCAAAAGGCCGCCCCATGTCCTTAAAGTGTTTTCTTAAAAATTTTTTTACACTACGGGAAGTGACTTTAACCTGCTGCCATGAGAGCAGTGTCACAAGGCTTTACAAAGCCAGCTGTCACAGTGACAAATGCCATACTGACTTCTCTTTGACAGGTTTCTGGAGTCTGTTAAAATCAGCTCCTCCGAGTTTTAAGATCACATTGTTTTCCAGATGGAGAATGATATCACTGATTTATGGATAGAAGGAGTCATACACTGGGTGGAAGCTGCTACTGTTGCAGAACTTTGCATACCCATCCTGATCTTGGCCTTGTTGGACTTCTGCATCTGTAGCACAGCAGTTGAGCATTGTGCAAACCTGCTACTGCTATGCTGGTGATGATCCTAAAAGAGGAAACACAGAGCTATGTGGACATGTTGGCCCTTGCATCACCACCTTTTCTGTACCTATTTTCAGGATGGGATGAGATGACTGAGTGCCTTCTGTTTTTTCCTTGTAGGGTTATGAAAGTTGTCTCTTCCACCCAAAGAAGGACTGGGAATTGCCAAACTGTAAATTAATTTCTTCCATTGCTGAAGTTTTATAGCTATGTATCATACAACCATAGAGCAGAGTTACTCTTCTTTTCATACATTACCTAGAGGGGTTTCTTTGACCACCTTTTGGAGAATTGCTTTTTAACTACTCAGAAATCAAGCCGTAACTTTACAGTAAAACAAGAAACTATCAAAAAGGAAAACAAAAACTGTTTCAAATCATCATGATGAAATCTTACCAAAAACTACCAAAATATGTTAACTGCTAAACTATGGCCTCAATACTCTGTTTTAGATTGTTTTAGATAGGTGAAAACACACAACACTGTTTTACCAGTGCTGATATGTAAAAATTTTAATGTGATATACTATCAACATATACCTGGTCACAGCCCTGCTTTGAACAGTCACCGGTCACCATTTTTTAGAGGTACTTACTCCACTGTATTTTCTTGAGTTTATGTTTTCTGTCGTTTAGAAACTTCAGTGTTAATTGCCCAGTGATAAAGTATAGGTAGTTTATCATTTCAGCATCTCTCAGTTTGCTGAAACAACATAGAACAGACAACAAAAATTTCAAATTCAGGGATGACTGCACAGTGAGCTTGATTAAAAAAAAGATCCTTTTCTGGTCTGCATCTAGCATGCCAAGCCCAACTGTAATACACAATTTCTGTAGAGTGAGATTGAAAAAAATTTGGAGGAGGAGGGCTGTTCCACATAGACAGGTTTGTCCCTTCCATGTGCTGCTTGGCTGCCTGCATTCGTCTATGGCCATCACAGACAGGTTTTAAATTACATACCAAACACTAAGTTACTGTGCTAGTTAAAGCTGGATAGAGAACTTCAGGAGACAGATTAGGTTCTTATAACCATAAGACTTGATGATGATTGTGGCAGCTGTGGTACCAGTTGACAGTTTAGCTCCTGCCATGACCCTGTCTGGTAAACGCAGTCCTATCAAGCGTCAGAAGAAATTTCACAAAGATGGCAAAACACAAGTTATGCTTTCTTCCATGATCCCAGGCACCAGACATCCCTAAATGTCTTGCATGTGTTTAATTTAAAAATGGGAAATAGACATAGTGGAGTGAGTAATGAGGAATAAACCTGGTCAAGGGCTACCAGATCTGAAGGCTTATAGACATTGGAAAAAATTTCCTTTTTGCTTACAACTCCTTTTTCTTAGAAAAACCTTAGTACCTGCCACTATCCAAACACTTACTATTTGTTTTAATAACTCTCCACCAAGAAATAATTTGATTTTGTTTTCCAAAACTTCAGATTTTGAGCAAATTTGATTTCTAACCAAAACATTTGGCTTAAGCACCATTGTTTTTTTGATAAAAAATGTAATGTCCTTCAGCTATTGCTGTCTTTCTTTAATACTGTACAATCAGCATGTCATCAATGGTAATCAAACCCAAAAAGTAGATATATATGGAGAGAGGAAATTAAAAGTTTATTTTATTTAACTTTGATGCAGGATTTATTCTTGGTTCCTACTGTTTTTTACTTTTGAGAAACCATTTCAAAATATCAGATTTCTCCCTAGCTCTAGTTTCACAAAGCACCTCAGGCTTAAATTTAAGGACAGGAGTATTTTATTATGGTTTTGTTCAAAGAATATGAATAAACATACTGCTATAAAAGACAATGTATACTATTTCACCAGTAGATATGCTACAGAACCGAAACAGCCATCTCCCAAAGTTTGATATGTCCTACTGAGTCACAAAAAATATAGCCATCACAATTGTTTATATTACATATTAAACCTAGGTTAGAACCTGTGTTTATGTCCTACACCATAACTTTTTTTGCCATACTTATAAATCCTTAAAGTAAGTGCTTTTCAAATTCCAGCCTTGATTTTTGAACTGGAACCAGAGTTAAGCCCTGAAAGTTCTTTTTATTCTCTTTTCTTAGGAGACAGAAGACAATATTTTAAACATGGAGTGAACGTAGTTGTCTCATTGGCCCACTTATTCTTGCTGTTTTCAATCAATTTGAAAGACAGAGCTAAACTTGCTTTGTGGATGTGGTGGGCTCCAGTCATTAAGGGAGAACAATGACATCAGTTTCTACTCTCTATCTTAAATCATTTTGTCAGTGTTTATTTGAACTACCTCTGCAGTGCTGGCATAAACTAGGTTTTCTTAAATCAAACAACGGTGGGGCAGAATGGAGTGGAAAAAGAACTCACAGGGGAAGACAGTCTTAAGACATCCAGAAAAACCACCATTTCTCAACCTGAAAGGTTGCCTACTTCTGTGAACTTCTCTACTCCACTGAACCAGGAGATTAAGTGAGGCAGAGTGATGACAGGTAGTGCTTGTTGAAGCTTGGTGCTGTCATTGTGTCTGTAGGTACAACTGTGGTAGATCTATTTGGACTCCAGGTCAAACCCTGAGTTCAGGGCAGGCAGCTATACACAGAGCCAGATTTATTCCAGATTTATGCCTTCTTCATTGGAAAACAATATGTAGCAAGCTGAAGGATTGAATGAGTGATTAATAAAAGTAGGACATCTTACACATTTGTTATTTAAAAATGTTAACTGTAGGTGTAACAGTGACACAGTATAAATTAGGCACACAACAAAAAAAAGTTAAAAACACTTGCAAGCAAAGTGAAAATACAATGGCTACTGTGCGTCGGTTTCTTTGTGAACTTCAAAATGATGATGCAGATATGAATCTTCTACAGTTTTTGCAGATTATTAAAAAGTACACTTATTACTCTGTAACATATATGCATCCATACATATACATGACTTTTTTTTTTGCCATTTCACTAGACACTGTATTGTGATCTGCACTGAGGGAGGACCTGGAAACAGACACATTTGGAAAAAGTACAGAGGAAGGAAGTGGTTTCCCTAGCAACAGGAACTTTGTGTGAAAACTCTTCAAATATATTATTGTCTTTCCCTTTCATGCTTGTGCCTTGCTTAGTGTTTTCATCAGTACGCACTATACAATTAATCCTTTAGAGCACTATTCTCAAAACATTTGTAATGCCAATATGCAAAGTACCCTCTTGCCCTGAAAAAGCCCTGTACCACTTAGAAGTCCTTCCAATTAAGTTGAGTAATTCACACAAAAAATGTACATTTCAACAGCTTTCCCAGAGACACTATTCTGTGAATTATTTAAGTTTTAGGTTATAGAAATTGCATTATTCACAAAGCTTATCCCAAAGTTTACTTTAAATTCTTTAAAAGTTCTACTTATTACCAATTTAACAGATATCTACAGTATAAAAGTTTTACTTTCTCTTACACATAGAGTCTTAATATATGAGCATAAATGAATGGTTTACTAGACAGGTGACTGGTCACTTATACTTTGAACCTCCATTGGTATATGTGTTTGACTCAGAAAAGATTGCAATATTTTCTCATTGACTCAGTCTTCTTAAAAGCCCAGGGAACAACCTATCTAGGGAGATGGCTTTACTACAACTGTCTGGATGGCTGCAGTCTGCATGCTTTTGTTACCATTATACTACATATTTACACATAATTATGACCTTGATGTTTTTCTCAGTACAAAAACATTATAAATCACCCTTTTTACTTTTTATCTTATTGTACTACTACTTGAATTAGTCCTGAGACAAAAGCAAGCAAAACCCAATCAAGTTGACATCAATATTCATTGTTGTTACCTATGTGTTTTTCTTCTTTCTTTCCTTTGATGATTTACATGTATGTCAAATTTTCAGACATAAAAAAGATTTTTTGTATTGAAGTCCAGGAATTTATTTCAACTCTGTCTCTGGGACTTCTGGGACTGGATACAGTATTTAACGAGGTTGTCTTTAAGAAAGAGAACACTTAATATAGAATGGAATTCCTGAGATTTTGGTTGACACAAGCAATACACTAAGAACAGCCCTTACACAAAGATATTCACCTCTAGCCCATGAAAGACCCCCTACTGGAGCAGGGGATGCCCAAACAAGGCTGTGGCTTGGTGGGAAACCCACACTGGAGCAGGCTTCTGGTAGGACCAGTGGACCCATAGAGAGAGGAGCCCACCCTAGAGCAGGTTTGCTGGTAGGACTTCTAATCCCCCAGGGGACTCATGCTGAAGCTACCTATTCTTCAAAGACTGCACTCCACAAGAGATGCATGCTGGAGTGGTTTGTGAGGAACTGCAGCCTGTGGAAAGAACTCACATTGGAGAAGTTTATGAAGGACTCTCTGTCTCCTGGGGGAGTGACCCCATGCTGGAGCAGGGGAAGAGTGTGAAGAGTCCTTCCCCTGTGGAAGAAGGAGCTGCAGAGACAATATGTGATGAACTGACCACAAACCCATTCCCAATCCCCTGTACTCCTGGTGGGGGGAAGGAGGGAGAGAATTCAGGAGTCAAGTTGAGCTTGGGAAGAAGGGAGAGGTGGGGGAAAGGTGTTTTTAATATTTCGGTTTATTTCTCATTACCCTACTATGATTTGATTGGTAGTGGTAAGGTGAGTGGTCTTTCCCTGTCCTTATCTTGACTCGTAAGCTTTTCATTATATTTTCTCCCCTTGCCCAGTTGAGGAAGGGAGTGATGGAGAAGCTTTGGTGGGCACTTGTTGTCCAGCCATGGTCAACCCAACACACTTAGAAACCCCCTTCTGGCTCATTATCAAAGATAAGTAGCACACCAATCTATGTGATTTTAACCACCAAACTGCCTTACAATCATTAGCTTAGTTTTGCAAGAAAGTTGGGTTTCATTTGTCATGACTGAATCCTAGAATGTCCTTGCTAATCCTTTATGGAATAAGACTCCTGCAAGACCTAGAATTAGTGAATGCATGAATATATTATACTCGGGTCTCACAAAAAAAATACAAACTTTCAACATTGTCCATAATAATGTTGATAAAGAAAACTTGTTTGATACAGTCTGTAGCAAAGACTGCAAGCAAAGGATGAGATCAGAACTCTTATGAGAAGAGGAAGAAAGGAAGAGTAGGGAGGTGGATTGCTCCATCAGTCCCTTTCCTGATTAAGCATGCTGCATGCACATTGTCAGTAACCTACAACAGGTCCCCACACCTACAGTGGAAAAAGGAGTAATACTATTCACATTTTGCTTCAGCAACTCAGAAATCATATGTCCTATATTACATGTAATAAGTAGGTTAACATTTTAAAGAGTAACGTGTATGTTTCTGCTCAAACCTTCCCAAGTGGCTGAAGTGGATGTTTCTATAACATTGAACCAGTGTAAACTTTGATGTAGTAAGTCTATGTGGCTTTGCTCCATAAAAGGCCAACTTGGTGTTCAGTAACAGTGAGAAATAAATGTTCAAAAATATTAGAAAATAAGAGAGAATGAAAAAAACTTTATTATAAGACTGTTAATCCGCACCTTGAATGATGTCTACAGTTATGATCACTTAAAGTATAATATAGAATTGAAAACTGAAGGAAGTATGGTCATAAGTGTGGTCCGGTTCCAGTGGAAAGAACTGAATTTGTAAGTCTGGAAATGAGAGGAAGAATAGGACAGGGTGGTATGAGTGTCATGGACATGTGTGCATAGGGTTTGAGGGTTCAACGTTACTTGCAAGTCAGAGAATGGAGGATATACAAATAAAGCCCAGATCAAAACAAAGAAAATGCAATTGTTCTTCTGAAGGATGGAATTCTTCATCAAAGAGCACCATGGAAATAAAAAGTTGCATGCCTACAAAAAGAAGCAGGTCATATCTGCAGAAAATAAATGGATTTAGGTCACTAAATATATAGAAACCTTGACTAGATCAGCAAGCCACTGAGCTGAAAATAGGACATTAAGCTGAAGTATGTTTGCAGTTTACGTTTCTCTAAGTACTCTCTGACAGCCTCTGCTGGAAAGAGGACACGAGAGAGACACAAAGTCTTTCTTCAGTTCTTATTTATCTGCAGAGACTATTAAAAACTTTTATACTGACTACTTATGCTATGTAGTGATATAATCCTGAATTTCTTATTTCCTTACATTAATCACTCATTTATTATTCATGTCCTCTTTCAGAAATTTTTACTTAGTCTCCAGTCACTCTTATCTAAGTCCTTCATATTTATTCAGGAGTCATACTCTTTAATTGAAGTTGAGTTTAAAGATCTGTTGCTTTTTGTTTTTCTCAGGATATTTTCCACTCTAATATTCCTATGGGATTTTTCCAAGTGCTATTAAGACCAACGAAGAGTCAAAAGAAAATTAAGCAAAAAGTCTGAATCTTTTTATTGATTTTCCATCTGTTTGATAATTTGAGGGTCATACTTAAATCTTCTTTTATTTTGTTTTCCTCAATTTATTTTTTAGGCAATTCTGATATTGCCCATAATTTTATGACTCCTAAATTCCCCTAGAAAACATATTTTTAATACATTGTACTTTTCCTGATAAGCAATTAAGTGCAGCTCCTATAATATTAAACTGTTTCTTAAGTTTTGATCCCTCAGAGACCACTGTTGTCATCGACTTCTGTTTCTTTGTAAAAGGTTTCACTGCTTCATCTTTTGCCAAAGCTGTTTCAATTTCTGATTTCGTACTATAGCACCTTAATAAATCCAGTATGTCATTGTGCTTGACTCCAGATTTGAGATGAGAAAAAAGAAAAGCTATACATTAACTTTAACCACCATTGTAAGGATATGACATTATTGGCAAAACACAGTAAGGAAAATACCTTCTACTGAGTGTTTATATAGATATAATAATACTAAATTTTTATTTAAATCTTGGAGACTGTTTAATTTAATTTAAATTACTTTCAATTTATCCCATCTTTGCTGTGGTTTTACCTGTGTAAATGAGGAATCTTTTAATTTTCTTTTAAATTTCTTTGTTGTTCTTTTTTTACTTTGCAGTTTGTTTTCATTATGTTTTCTGACTAGTATTCATATGGAAAGGTCGCAAAACCTTTTCTGTGGAATTCACCTGTCCTGGGAAACACTCTGAAGGCAGGCCTTACACCTTTGACCAAAGCATTTCTTAATTGCCTTACAAAATCAAAATTTAGCCCACCTAATTTAATTTCATTGATTAGAGGTATTAAATATTATCAAATATTTTTTTAAAGGCAGACCTTGGAAATCAGTAATCTCTGTTAGATAAACCTGTCTATAACATATTTTCAATTGAATAACCTTCTTATCAGTCAACCCAGTGTAAATTTCTATCATCGCCAAAACCATAATTAAAAAATAATCTCCTGTTTGTCAAGTGATTCTTTGACAACATATCTGATGCACACGAAAATTGATATATCTATCACTCTTCCAAAAATGTATGCTATGTTGTTAGTAAAAAAATACTGTATATTATATTTTGTCTCAAGGGAATATTTTTATCGAAGTTCTGTAGAGGTATCTGTGACCATTTAAATCCAATCCTATGTCTTGAGCATAATCTTAGCACTGAACCCAACTCTAACTTTTTTACCATGTTCTCCAACTGTATTTAATGCAAAAATGTTATTACTCATTCTTTCATTACAGTTTTTCGTGTTATTAAATTTATATAGTTACCCAGCTTACTTTCCCTTGTGAATATTTTTAAGAATCTTTTGTCCGTGCTGACTGATGTAATTTCATTCATACCTTTACCCTATAAGTTTGATCTGGAGACCAAGTAGATCTACCATTGTTGTGCCTACAAGCACATTGACAGCACTAGGCTTCAACAAGCACTGCCTGTCGTCACTCTGCCTCATTTAATTGCCTGGTTCAGTGGAGAATTTCACAGAAGTAGGCAACATTTCAGGTCGAGCCGCTTGCTCACTCTCCCACCAGTAGGATCATTATGGTTTTCCAGGTATACCTGCTGAAAGAGATATGACCCATGTCTGTAAACCTTAAATGTCTTTTAACTCTTTCAGTTTGTGTCATGTGCAGCACACAGAAATGCTTTTGCTTTAGCACAGGAGGTCTTCATCACTGGACAAGTTCAGAAGTAGCATAAACACCTTTTTTACTTTTTCCAATTTCTCGACTAAAAAAAAAGAAAAAAGAATTTGGATATGACTAAATTAGTTTGCACCTAAAATAATTTCTCCATCAGCTTGCCCAGTCAAGACTTATGCTATCACATCTGATGTATGTTCTCCTGGTCTGTAATTCTGACATAATTCATATTTCTTCAGGAATTGTAACTCTTTGTAGCACTGGCAGTGAAGCATATACCTCTCAAGCAAGGGATAATTTATTTCCAGACATGTAAAAAACCCGAATGCAGAAAACCCAAATTGCTTTTCAAAAGCGAACTTTATCCACTTGAATTGTCACCCCTTTATTTAGCTTACTGCATTTCACAATACCTAAACTGGAGATTAGTTGATTCGTTTTAGAGGAGAAATGGAATAAGAGGACATGTCTATTTAGTGTATAGATTTGCATTGAAATAATGATTGGGTATCCCCACTATCACTTCCTATGACTCCATGTATGGTTTTCAATTTACACATTTAAAAGAAAGGAGCTTTCTTCCTTGATAAGTTAATCCAATGTCTACCTAATCAAGGAGTTAAATAATTACAGTTTAATCATAGCTTCTACTTGTAGTGGATCTTTTTATATCTTTATTTGTTGTACATTTTTGTGAGTCTTCTTGGGAATGGTCTCTATTTTTCTTGAATTTGAACACTGTAGTTCAGTAGATCTACTATAAGGCCAAAATACAGATGATATATCCTTACTTCTGGTTAATATTCTTGCACACACACAACAATAACAAATCAAGTAAAAATCTTGAAGTAACAAATTAATCTCAGGATTAGGTTAGGTTAAATCATAAAAAACCTTATAATAAAAATAGAGTTAAAGACTCCTAACAATGTTGTACATAGGAAGCAAATGTACATTCTATTATGGATGCCAATAAAGAACTTACAAAAATCAATTCTGAACTCAATTAAATATTTTCTTGAAACCTGTTGTTGTATTTGGTGTAGGTGGCAAGGTGGGTTGTAGAGGTAGTCTCCATGAGAAGAGGCCAGGGGTTGCATCGCGTTGGACACAGTTGGTTCCAGCCTGCTCCAATGGATCCATGATAGGGCACAGCTGAGCCCTTCAGCCACACTGGTGGCACCTTTGTGAGAATGGATTTATGAAAGAGCCAAAATGCCCGATGAGTAGAAATGAAAAAAAACAACCAAACACATGACAATCAGCAGTCCAAACATCAAGGTGAGAGAAGGAGGAGTTGCTGCAGGTACCAGACTAGAGATTTTCCTACCGTCAGTGAAGAGGATCATGGTGGAACAATTATCTGTACTTAGTCCATGGTGATCCCATGCTGTAGTAGATTTATCATGAAAGCCTGCAGAGCAAGGGAAGGACAAATGCCGGAACAGGGTAAAAGTGTGAGAAGGAACAAACAGCAGAAAGAAGCTGTTATGAACTCAATTTCCATTCCTGCAACATCACTTGGGGTAGGGGAGCAGAGAAGTTTGGAATGAAGAAGTGAAACTGAGCCTGAGAATGGAGTGAGGGTGAGAGTAGGCTTTTGAAATTTTGTTCTTCGTTTCTCATTATTCTACTGTATTTTAATTGTTAATAAATTAATTTCCTCATCTCAAGTCTATTTTGCTCATGATGGTGATTGTTGATCTCTATGTCTTTACCTTGATCCATGACTTAGGTAATCTTGAACCTGAATCTTTTGAATCACTGGCAGGTATTCCAGTCATTGGACTATTGACTAAACTGTCTTGCTCTGTGACAAAAATTGCTTTTTTGAAACATGAAAGTTTTTCCAATTAACAATTTGATCAAGTAATTTCCTTCAATTTTACTTATTAATTTCAAATAAATCAGGCTTACCCATTTATTAGTACCAGTCTTCAGTCAAGTGGTTTTCTGACCTGAAGAGCAAGATGTCTTGCTTTAATCCATTGCCTTTTAATAACTGTAATCGTCAAATTTCAGCAATTTAGTGTTTCAAATTCTAAAGTAGAGATACTTTTAGAAAATTTCCTAATTAAATTAGCACTTTGAAAGTGTGGAGAGTGTTATGCATGTGTCAGATATATCAAGTCTACTATTTTATTTCCCTCCAAAATACTTGAAAAATTGTTCAACAGAACTTTCAAATAAACAAATATGATGTTATCTCAGTAGAGTAACTGAGAATAAATTGTGCCAAGACTTTATGGCACCAAAAAAAATCATATGAAAATAACTGTATTTTCTTCTAGTCAAACAAATATAATCACCAGAAAAATTCAAACTAAACTCAAGCTTCTGATGTTTTTGTTATAATATATTTCTTATTCTTCTTTAATATTAATTTCCTGTTTTGAAATTTTTTGGTAGGTCAAACATAAAATGCACATGTTGAAAAAACTTATTTAATCTCATCAAGGTGAAACCATTTTAAACACGTAATTTATATAATGGCTGTGCTTCTATAAAAGCTGTTGAGCTCAAAAATCAAAGGGTAACTGACTGAATCTATATCTCCCCAGTGAGGTAATAAATGTACTTTAACACTGACATTTCTTCGGGCAGTACCCTCAAGAGCTATTCAGAATGCTTAAAATGCTGACATCAGTTAATCCATTTGTTACATCACAAAACTGGGCATCTGTTAAAATTTTTGCTTGATCGCATCATTTAAGACTCATAGATGTAGGTACAATATCAGCTTTCCTGTATATGTTGTTACTTTATCTACATAGTGTTTTTTCACTTCATTGGTTAATCAACTTTGGTTGTTATCTGGAAATGCTATTAGCAACATTGATTTCCAAAACTCTTATTAATTTATTTTCAAAAAAAATAGAGATTTTTTTTCTGGGCCATATACATAATACTTCAATTTAACAAGAAAAATGAAATTTAAGGCTGGCTCTCTTGCTTAGTGATAGATGTAACAATTTGATCATGATGCAATAGCTGCTGATAATTTTTTGAGAAGATGGTTCAGATGTGACATGGAATATTTCAAAATATGGCAATAAAAAAGCCATCTCCAATAAGCAGCTTTGTCCTTTCACTTGGAACAAAGCTCTGCTTGGGTTAATATTGAGCAAAAAGATGGAGTAACAAAATGTCTTTAATTGTCCTATCTTTATGAAGTAAGTTCTTGAGACTGGGGACAACCATCCTGCGATCTGTATTTTTTTTTTCCAGTTAATATTAAAATGCTTTGTGCAATTGGGAAAGATATCAACAGAAGATACAAAAATATGTGTTTTTCCTCCTACCCTGAGCACCAGAGTCCTTCTGTAACATGATCCAGGGTAATGGAAAATAGATATCAAATCCTTTAGGGCTCAGAGTGTAGCTTATAGAGTGACATCTGATAGAAAACAGATGCTTAAGCTGAAGGCAGCCATCCAGATTATGTGATGCCCAGAGATGCCAAGCCTTGAGATGCCTGGTTTTATTTTGGACAACGAAGTCAATCCTTGTACCTTTGGACACCCACAGAAATTGGTTTTTGAACTTAGAATTTGCATTTCTGTTTGAGCTGGAGCTACGAGTTTGAGAAGTTCAGAAGTAGTCAAAAAGACATTTCAATTCAGTTCAGCACAAATCCAAAACACAGCCCCATACCAGCCATTTTGAAGAAAATTAACTCTACTCCAAAAACTAACACAAGTTTTTAATGAAATTTGTTGTTTAAATGAAAAAAATCTGGTAATGCAGTCAAGTTACTTAGATATGCAAATATATTTACATTCTGATAGTGCTTCTAAGGATTCTAATACAATTAACTATCTGCTTTTTTGTGATGCATTTTAGTTTTATGATATTGTTGGATTTCAAAATTTGGATATGAGAAAAAGAAAACTGCTAGGTTTAAACAAAAGCCTTGGGCTAACAGAGACTGGGGAAAAACCTCCATCTAGAGTCCAGACAAGGATCCATTGATGTCACTGGTTTGGAATGTCCTGCCCAAACCCAGAGAAACCATGCCCTGATCTCATCAAACCTGTGCAGAAGACCTTTTGTGTTTTATCTCTCCCTTTGTGTTCCCTGGATCCTTGCATTCTGTAAACCCAAATACCTTTTTTCCTTGTAAATTTCCCTAAGATAAGGTGGGTTTTTCCCTATGATGTAATTGTTAAGATGCCAAATTTGTTAAACTGGATTTTCCCTTATTACTTTATCTCTGTGAAGCCCCCAGTTGTAATAGAATGAATATGCAACCCCCCCCATGAATATGTAGTACCTCAGACTTATAAAACTACCAGTTTTGTGTGAATAAAGCATTCCAGTTTTCTGCTTCAATTGGGATTATCATTGTTATTGACTCACTATATCATACGACTATACTTTAGATCCACTGATAGGGTCTACCACATAAGAGTAATTGTAAGCATGGTAAAAATATGCTGCATATGTTAAAGACTTTTTTTGTAATAAATCTTTGACTTTAGGAACAATGGAAGAAACATTTATCAATGTTAGTGAATTGGCCATATTTATGCTTTGATAGTGAAAATTTTTGAGAAAGTTAACTTGGTACATAAATTATCTAAAGGATAATTAATTTCACTTTACAACAAATTATTTTGAAATTCATTATTCTCAGACTTGATATTAAATAACAAGTGGTTAAATATTTCTCGATTTTTTAAGTACTACCTAGGCTTTGTTTTTCAGATAAGAAACAAACAGAAATTAAGTCAAATACTAATACTTTATTGATCCATTTAATTCAATAACTTTATCTGTCATTTATCCTCCTAATATCTAATATTGGACTGCACAACTGAAGCAGGCTGAGCTTACTACTTTCAAACAATGTCTCAAAGTCAGAATGGATGGATTTATTTTTCTTACTTTACTATATAAACACTTTGGGGAAAAAATATAACATGTTGATAAGTTCAAAATTTTCTAACTAAAAATTGACGTAAAGATGAATCAAATTTAATCAACAAAAGACATATACCATAACAATAAAGCCTGAATTTGACTAGAATAACTGTTCTGATGTCTGGAGTCTGAAGGTTGTAAGTATGAAAACAGAGGACATTCCTATTCAATGTGTGATGTAGATACAGTTTCTATTCACTTTTGTGAATGTTATCACTAACAAAATTACAGATCAGAGCTGAACCGGTAAGCGTCTGTGCTCTGTGGAAGGAAGAGTGTGAAGACCAAATGAAAAGTCTCTGTCAGAGGAGTGTATTTTCAGTGACTAGTGTTGAGGACATTATACAGAAGCACACAGATGGGTTAACCAAACCCTCCCAGGGCAAGACAAAATCAGAACAGAACAACTTTTGAAATTTCGCAGTTTAGCTACAAGTAAAATGACTTCATTTCTGTCTTCAAAGCTCCTAAGCACCTCCAAATACCATGCAGTTATCATGCCACTTACACCAGGTATTTGTTATATACCAAACAATTCTCAAAAAGACCCCAAGGAATCATTAGGTGCTAGTGTGTTTTTTTCTGCATGGATTATTATGACATTTTCACAGATCAATTATCTGACCTTGATTAAAAATCAAGAAATATTAGCCTACTGCCTGTGTTCAGGCCACAGAACAATACCTCTATTTAGACATATCTTTAATAAACTAGACATTTAATTTATCTTTGCAAAATGGAATGAGATTGCTGGTTTATTTATCCTTTATGCACATCTGAGATGTAATTGGGAGAGTTGCTGTTATAGACATATTTATTAAGCTTTTTCAGCTCCACATGTCATTCTGCAATAATTCAGAGGACAGCAATTTTAAGCTCTCTCCTGGCTACAAAATAATAGGACTGCCTTAGAGTACACAAAATTTCTTGATAGTATTACTCAGTTTTCATTTTACAAGTTTTAGTTGAAACCATTTTCAAATAATTATTCTAGACCAGAAATAATTTTTAATAAAGTTATGGAGAGTATGTCTGTTCTAGCTGCTCTAAGTTCTGACTACCCCAGCTGAGGGATAAGAGCACTGCTCTATGGTTTTTCTATCAGAAGATAGAGTGCCTCTTAGAGTGAGTGAAGAGAGAGATACAGTGGAGATATAGAGCTCTTGAAAAATGCTGGCTTGTTTACCTTAAAATGGAAATCTTCTACTCCATGACATGGATAACACTGGTGTAAACATCTGAAGTTTTATGGGTGTGTGTGTCAAGTCCCACCAGAATGTTTCCCATGGAACTATGAACTGTAAATCCATAATTAGAGTGAGGAGGCGGACACTAACTAAATTTGCCCTCCTCTGAGCAGCAAGGTGCGTGAGGCAACCTCAGGGGCCCTCTCCAACAAAAAATGGTTCTACAATTTGTTGAGCCTGTGCCTGTCTCAGGCCGTGCCTGGGTGTGAACTCTAAGCACCCTGAAATGGAGAATTCTGTTTTTTTAATAGAAAAATGAAAGCAGAGAGCTTATTTACATGGTTACAAGTTATACATATTTGTTCTGCTTACCCTTGGGGCCAGAAAAGAGCCCATGATTTTTTTTCTAAATTTCCTGGCATGAGCATGGTGATAAGGGAAATCCTTAGCAGTAGGAAAGGGCAGAGCATATTCAAATTGCAAAAAATGCTTGTTGCTATATGGCTGTTAAAGAACAGCATTTACTTTTCTGTGCCTATCTGTGGACTGAGGGTACTGATCAGCCATTAGATGTATCTTCTGTGTCTGCTCCCTGAGAAAGTCATAGGCCTGTAAGAAAAAAATCTCTATATCCTGGTTTTTTTACCATTACCATACACAAAATATTATTCCTATATTATTACTCTTAAATATCATAGTATCATAGAACGGGCTGGGTTGTAAGGGACCTTAAAGATCATCTAACTCCAACCCTCTCACCATAGGCAAGGACACCTTTCACGAGACCAAATTGCTCAGAGCCCCATCCAACCTGGCCTTAAACACTTCAGGCATGAGGCATCCATAGTTTCTCTGGGCAACATGTTCCAGTGCCCAACCACCCTCATAGTATTCTCCCTAATACCTAATCTAAACCTACTCTATTTCAGTCTGAAACCATTTCCCCTTGTCCAGTCACTAAATGTGTTAGTAAACATTCTTCTCCATCTTTCTTGTAGGCTCACTTCAGGTACTGGAAGGCCACAATTAGATCACACCTAAATTACCTTGACCTAAACTATGTTAAAGAAAGTGTTTGATACTTTGATCGCATGTATATTTTTTTGTGCATCAGAGATGAATGAGTGGTTATCAGCCAGAGTTCCCAGCAATGAAATGTCTGTTTATTCAGCTTTTTAAGGAGTACATTAGCAAATATATCTGTAACCTTCTGGCTCAGCAAACAGAAATGTATGAACATCACTGTCCTTTCAGTATTAACCTTACCTGAGCTCCTGTCACTCCAGCATTGGCTTTGCTTGTGTATCAATTCTTTCATTAATTTAGGCTCAACCTACATAAAGATTTTTGAATTTCTCTGCGTGATTGTAACAGTCTACCTAGCTGGGAACAGTGTTTCTGTCCTGTCTGAAACATTTGTCCCAAGGTGCAGCAAAACAAACAAGACAGTAGGAGCTCTTTTTTCTGTATAATGTATTTTTTAATATGCTATGCATTCAGAAGTCAAAGTTAATGTCAACCTTAGGTTAATGTAATAAAAGTGATTATTTGATTTCTGTCACCAGGATCCCTAAAAAGGATTGTTTGTTTATTTTTTTAATTGCCTTCATGCACGTACTTACCTGCAGTCTGTAGATGTCTTCTCAAACATTTTCACATTGGTTTGACAATGTAAGATTGATATAGTAGTTACAATAACACCTGTAATAAAAACTCTAGGTGTTTATTATAGGAGGCACTCCCCTATGTTCACATATGAGTGTTCATCTGCACTGACTAATAAATGAATCATACCTTCTTACTCTATGCTTACATTATGTGACAGTCAGAAGTAATGAAAGAATGGTAGCAAATGGACTAAATTTATTATGAGAAAGCAAGAGGAATAAATAAAATGGAGCAGAAATACAGCTAATTAGATAAGTGTTTAGATAGGAACTGCTGGGTTTGAGACTGCTGAAAATCTGATCTAAGGAACTGAAATTCAAACCACTATTTTTATAACTGCGATTATTGAAGAATTTTATTCTTGTAAGTCTTCAATTAAATTTAAAAAAAGGACAATGTTTTTCATATCCTAATTTATCACTATAGTCCTAAATGGGAATGGGAGTTGAAAAGAGCTCACTTCCTAGTATTTCCAGGTTGTGATACAGGATAAGGTACAGCTTTTCATACACTATGTTACAATAACTTCTTCATTTTGCCAGGAAAGATGTCCAGTTTCTGTAGATATTAACAGAATAATGAAGATAGTAAGTCAGTAAGCATCATCTCAGCATTACATTTCCCAATGAAACTAAAATTAGAATTCAGAATCTGACTTGAAAAGTGTTACTGAAGTCAGAGTATCTCCATATTCAGGTTTATACATGTATATCAAAGATTAAATTCCAACCATAAGCAGTCATCTTCTTAGTGATTTTTTCTTTAATGTTTCCTCTTCTTTTCTGAATTTTAAATCTTATTTATTACAGGTTTTTAAATTTTTTTCCTCAAGACTTCTCACCAAGACAAGTATAAATGTCATATTTCTATAATACTATTTTAAAAAAATGTTTACTTATTATAAAATAGCTATTTCTCTCCGTCTTGGAGAGCTCACAATGATTAAGTGGACAAAAATACCCAAAAAAAGTGTTAATAAAAAATTCCTATTTACAAATCTTTTTAATTTTCATGGTAACATCTGACATGGTAACATCAAAAATTTAGACACTATCTTAATTTGCATCATCATAGATTTAGATGTTATCCTCTTGTCATTGTTCTGGAACTATTCCATTAGCACAATTGGAAGTCACATAGGTGGCAATTTATTCATGTTTTTATAAACTGTATATCAATATATAGCAAAAAGAAGTGAAGAAGTCTCTGGATACTTGCTTAGTATCAAAAAGGACATCGAGACAGTTGGCAGCCAGCAGTGCTATAGAGAAAGCAGAATGAAAAAACTCTCCAGTGGTAGTAGGTGAAAATAGCCTGGATATTTGGCCTCTGTTATCCCCGAATGGTAAGAATAAGGTGTGCAACAAGTGACCTTTGAGACTGCACCTTTTTTTCTGATGCTGCTCATTGGCCACATTACCCATAAAGAGAATAGACACAAACAATAAAAATACTGCAGAATAATACTGTAGATTGACTCTGCTGTAAAAGCACAACCATTCTGCATTACTTGTGTCAGGAGAATTATTTCCTCCAACAGGTTCCAAAAGTGTATTAAATGACTGTGCCTTTAGCCACTGAATATGAGAAGCTTTACACCATCCCCTCAACTGGCTGTAAAAAAGGAGAGTCAGAGATGTTTTTATGTGGGTACTAGAGTAAGATGTTTAACCAACACAGCTTTGCTGCAGAAAAACAGTGTTGTGCGTAATATACAAAATCACTTTTCATAACAAGATATTCTTTCTACATACATTTTTTTAAAAAATATTTCAGTTCAGACATCTTCCTTAGAAAAAGTACATTTCATAAACAAAGCAGTACATAAACATACATTTACAGTTTTCCAAAACTCAAAATGACTGATGTGATTTCCTCTTAATATGTGGTATTCATCATGTAGATTTAGATAGCTGGGCTATCAATAAACCAAGAATAAGCTAGGTAGTATGGGCTAGTTTCATTGTTGACAGAACTAGAGAAAAACACAAATACCACCAGAAATACACAAGTACCATAAGGTGGCAATTCTTCTTACTTGTCTTAGCCACATACTTCAGAATGACATGACTATCCATTGTTTGTTCAGCCAGCAAAGACTTACTGGCTTTGACTTAAGACATCTAAGCCTCTTAGATAGAAAAGCTAGATCATCAAGGTATTCAAGCTGTAGTTTATGGAATATAGAAAATGCATTAATGATTGTAGTTACTATCTTAACTCATGTGTTTTTATTAACCTACGCTGTGCTTAATGTAGGCTTTTCGTGATGCTTGTTTGAATTCTGAATATATCTGTTTTGAACATAATAGGTTGTAAAATTTTGGCCTAAGTTTACCATTGATCAACACATCACAAGTAACACTTCAAACTAAAACAGAAACCAAGTTTTGATGAAGTCAGATTGACTGAAGTTTGCTGTCATGAGGCTGTGTATCTAGGTACAACGGCAATGTGTGGTTGCAAAAAGTGCATAAGGAAGTTCCTTAGGCCATCCGATATAGTTAAGAGACAACGAGATAGGTCTACTCTTCTAGACTTTCCAGGTCAAAAAAAGAAAGAAATTAATTGAGAGTTTTTACATTATGAAACATAGAAGTACTGAGAGAGAAAGTAGATTGAGTAGAATTCTGAAAACTGTAAGACACAGGAAATATGAATGGTTAAGGAAATCAACCATTAATATATGTGCTGTACTGTATGTGTTGTATTGTTACCTGGGCAAGAGAGGATGGAATAGGGGTTCATCGGAAGGCTGGGACTTTCTTGTTTGAACTATAAATATAAAAATAAAAGGTTTATAATATACAAATATTAAGTTTTCTTTACTATGAAGTTAGAAGTTGTACGTGTTTTGTTTCTCTAGTGTGTATGTACTGATTGTATATCTGTTGCAAATAGTGTAATTTCATACTTTAATGAAATCTAAATGTGTTAATATTAAGCATAGATTTGTGTCTATGCTATACAGTATAGGCCAAGCTTTATAGAAATTCATAACCAGGTTCTGACTTGATCTTACAGTTTTAATTTAGTCTTTGTAAAAATTCGTAGTAACCTTCTGTTTAAAAGCATTATTTCCAAACAATCCAAGAAGCTACAAAATTTCATCTCCCTCACTCTGAAGAGTGTCATCCTACAGAACCTCAAAGAACTTTTTCAGCCTTTTTTTTCCTCATTCACTATCCCTACTAAATAGTCCCTCTCACTATTGTCTGCTCCCAAATTAATCTTTATTAGATTGCACTGTTCCAAGAGGAAGGCAGGGAAAAGAAGTTACTAAGAAAATGACAGTTATTCCTACCCCCTGGCAGCAGTGTGAAATTTTAGATGAGGACAGAAATATGGTAATTTTCAACTGCTTGGAACATAGTCATCTTATTTGCAGTAGGAGAATATCTTATTATCAGGTAGCTGCCACTTTTCTTACATCTGCTTTTACTAACTACAGATGAGATTCTAAAATTTCCCTGATATTACTCTGTCATCCTAAATTTTTGTGCTGGACCTTCAAACCAAAATGTTATGGTTATTACTATTTGGAGATTTTTTTTCACTGATATTATACATATAGTACTGCTTTGTTACATATGCTAAAACAGATGTGCCTTATAAATTCTTTTTAGCATTGCTAATATAAGCATCTTAAATATTAAAAGAAAGGTAAAATCATCAATATAAAATGATCAGGTCTGAACTGTGTTATATCATAATCTATCTCAAAATATTTTACCTATATCTATTTTACATCAAAAAAAATCATCTCCAGAGGAGAGTAGACAGTAAGTCACTATTGACCAAGTCAATGTTGGGTAACAATAGCTTGACTGAGAAGCTAAAAATAGACAATGGGCCTTTTGTAAGAACCGTGGACCAAGACCTGAGTTAGAATGAATCTAGGTGGCTTCATTTAGGTATAGGAATGCAATGTCACACATCAAAATCCTTTGAAGTTAAAATAACTTACAAATATAGATGACTGCAATCACAGAAAGAAAAAAAAAACAGGAAGAAATTTTTCTCTTAGATTGAAATGATGAAAAAACTCTAGAAATAGAGTGACAAACAAACTGTTCTATGTGAAGCAAATTGACAAGGCTACAAACTAAGACAGAAGAGAAGAACAGAGAAGTCGGTGTTAGGTAACCTGAAGAACAATGGAATAAATGGGATAAAAAGAGAGTGAATAATTTAGTACCTGAAGTTGTACGAATTGCAACATGTTCAGAAGAGTTAAGCTGCGAAACATCATGTTTAGCTCAACACTCAGATGTACTAATGTTTTAAATACAATTACTGTCTCCAACCCTTGCTCTTAGTATTGTCTAAACTAGTATTTGTTTGGTGTTTTTTTCTGTTGTTTTTAAAGGGAAAGGATATTTCCAGGTTATTTACTATTGCTTGCTATTACTATATTTTTTCATCTGATTTGGCACTGCCACTCTACATTCAAGTTGCTGTTGGTGGGACATCACATGCAGCACACTAACACAGTACTACCATAGCATGGCCATTAAATAAAATATGAAGCAGCAAGAAACTACTGGAAGGTACTGTGAGGAAAAGTAGAAGATCAATAATAAGTTAAGCGCTAAATAATACATGGAATAAACACCACCATGAGATAATATATGTTCCTATCTAACTGTCATCCATGCTTGAGAATCATGTCAAACTAATGAAACTAAATGATTTTGTGTTTAATTTTCCAAATAATTGCCCTATTCAAACATTAAATGTATTCTAGTTCACAGTACAACTCTACAGAATCTTTTTATATTTTTCTGTCAATCCACTCATATTGTAATTTGTTGGCACATTGCCATTTTATGAATTCCTTAAGGACCAGTCTCTATAGACACAGTATCATTTTTTCTACATACACTGCACTGTTCATTCACTTAGCAAAGCACTTCTGCTTCTCCATCTACTAGACTGGAGGAAAAAATCCAAATCATTCAATTCTACAATGTTACATAAAGAAAGAACAATAAAGTCACCATTAATGCAGTGACTTTAAACCTTTCCTGTGTGAAACTGCTCCCTGATAAATATTTTTGAAATTTAGTACAAGACTGGGGGAATTGGGAAGGGTTGAGTAGCTTTTATATTATTTGCATGGAAAAATATCTCTGAAAAAATTCCACCACAGTACTGGGCAGTGAAGTGTTTTTTAAAGAATAGGCCTCATGCAACAGGGAATCATAATCTCTTCCCTGTGCTCAAACACAGTATTTCTAACTGTAAGAAGGCAGTGAGCAACGATTTGGTTCTCAAGGAAGTCTGGTGATAAATGCCCTTATCGAAATATAAACTAAAGAAGAGTTCCATTGGAGAAACTGTTAAAAAAAGATCAAACACAAAACAAAACTTTCATTATCTTATTGGGTACTTTTGATGTTTTCTACCGGCATACTGTGCACTCATATGAACAGTAAACAATGTTAAAATGGCTGAGTGTAGTAGGCCGGACCCTTGTTTAAAGCTAAGCGGTTTTTTAATTGTGATACTACATGCACCATCCACATAAGAAGGATGATCATGCTAGTTTGTTCTAGTGAAGAGAAATAGCTATTGCCATAATTCAAAGGATTGTTTTCTGGTTTTCCCCTCCTATGTAGGGATTCATTCTGGATATATATAACTGTAAATTCATTTGGTTGTCTTAACAAGTAGCAACTTTCAAAAAACCTACCAGGCAACTGATAAGAAATTAGTATAGCCATACTTTTTAAAGTTGATTTTTAAGTTGACTGTGCCACTGAGGAAATAAATTACTTTTATTTGATTCTAATATAACACTTAGGATACTAGGTATTGAAGATATGAAGGTTGTGGGGCTGACTTCCCTTCACATGTAAAAGTGAAGATCTGTTTCATTCCATTTATTTTGAAGTTACGAACTTAATTGCTTACACTACCTGTACAGGAAGAAGCACCTACAAGGTGCTTCACGTATCTGATGGAAGGATTTACTCTCATGTAGCTAACCTCTGTACTATACTACACAAACCTGATATATCTCTATGTCTACCTCCAAAAAGAGAATCATACATGTGAACCTAAGTTCTGAAACACTCATTTTTGATAATCTAGAACAGCTTAGAAGTTTAGCTTCATTGGTTCTGCAGCAAAAAAAACCAACAAACCCCAAAATTTTATGCTTCTTATACTTCTCATTTTCTCATTTCTATGCCTGTTCTGATGTTTTTCTCTGAAATGAGATTCATGCTTATAACATATGTGAAAACCAGGAGGTAATAGGCATGTGGGCTACAAAACATTTTGAAGTCTGATATCCAGGTAGAAGGATTTATTTTGTTTTAATTTTTCCTCAGGATAAAGTCAAGAATGGAAAGTACAATCTAAAATTATCAGAAAAATGAAGGGGGTAGCAAAAGATGAGATTATTCTTGTAATCATCTTATATAGATAATCAGTGCTATTCTAGTCATGTTGAATCTTTTTTACCATCTGTAGTGGTGCCAGATAGGAGAAAATCTTCATGATCTAAATATTTGCTTCTAATTTCTTAAAAGAATTGGTATTTCTTCTCTGTGGCAGGAATCCTAGACTACACATGATTGAACACTTTCTCCTTTAATTGGATGACTGAGTAGCCTACAGTTATTACTAGTTATTAAAAGTTTCATCTGAGAACAAGGTACAGTCATCTGAATTTCAAATACATATTTTTGCTGTCTGCCAAACAGGGAAGCCGGGTTGCTTTGTGCAGCTACACAAAAGGGGAACAGAACTACTGTAACATGAAGGGGACAAAAGCCAGCTCTCAGCAAAAGGAGGTTCGGTGAATCTGAATCACAAACCTTGGAAAACAAAGGCTGACAAGAACCCGTGATCGGAAGGAACTGGACCCTTCTCACAAGACCTGTTAAAGTTCTACCTCATGGATTAAGCCTGGCTCCAGCAGAAATCAGAAAGGACTTTTTGAGATGATTGTATCAAATCATGTCTAAACCCCTGTAATCCCTCTATCTCTCATGTAATCCCACTAGGAGAAAAATTAACTATTTGAAAACTGTAGTAAAAACTTGTGTAACTCCCCAATTAACATAGCCTGTCCCCTTCATTAGCATGTCCAGCCAGAGATGCCCTTAAATTGTGTTCTCATGCCCAATAAAGTATTCCAGTTCCCCCATGACTGGGATCGTTTTAGCCTTTATTTTACAGACCGCCACTGTAACAAATTAATGTTGAGTATTGGGCTAAATCAAGTCACAAATTCTGTATTAGAAAATTCTGTTATGTTCCACCATGGAAAAATGCTAGTTCCACACCCTGAACTGAGATGAATGGAGTGGTTAAGAGCTTACAGAATTATGTTTCAGGCTATTTTTGATCTCAGTCTGCACCATTGCACTGGGCTGTGCTTGGTTTCATAATTGTAAAGTTTTCTGGAAGTAGGGGAGCAGAAGCAGCAAAAACAAAATGAATAAAAAATAAAGTAACAAAAGGAGGAAAAAAAGTGTTATAATCCTGAAAAATATACTAACCTGACCTTGAGGAATTGTTATGGAATGTTGAAAGCAACATATTTCCTTCAGTGGAAATATAAACTTGCTAAAGACAAGCGCAACTAATGTATTTCTTTCACTTTAATACATGTAATTTGGAAGGTAAATAACATGAAAGTTGTAAGTAAAAAAAAATTAGGAAGAAAAATAATGAGTCTAAATAACGTTGCTATATACAAATTAAACATTGACCTAGACTTCACATCAAATCCTACCTTTGAAATTAATCCATCCAATGATCTCTAATAAATTATTCTTGCTGCCAGATCTTCATTTTTTACTACATTTAAAATGAGTAAAATGTAAAAAAAAAAGAATAGAAATCTTTAGAAATTAAGACCTTGTAGAGAACATATATCTGTATTCAGAAAGGCCTCTACTGTTGTCTGAGAGAAGTGCAGTAACTAACTGATGTAATTTAATTTACTTTAAGAACCATGTTGAAAGAAAAGGAGGTTTGCCTTCAAGTAAGAACTTGCACAATAGTGCAAACACAGCATGGAGGCGTTCCAGAGAGCTGCAGGTTCTTTCAACTTAAACTGAATTCTGAGTTGTACATTTTGGGAAAAGCTACTCCAGAAAGGCAAGGTGGAAATGGATTGGGTCTTTCAAGCTTCACCTTCTCTTTTCCTAAGGCCTCTTCACATTTGTTTTGGCTGAAATCTACCCTTGACCTTAAGCTTTTAAAAAATTTTCACTGTTGGGTTCTGTACCAAGTGGAAAACCTATACAATCTCATGGGTCTCATCCCAAATTTTTAAGCACTGTGCATGGCAATATGAAAACATTGATAAGGTTTGTTAGTGGCAGAACAATAACTCAAAAATTCTTGGCTTTCAACTCTACCGAGAATCCCCTCCTCCTCCTCTTTATTCAATAAGCAATTACAGGCTCACTTTCTTTCTTTCTGTAGCCAGTTACAGATGAAAGTTTTTTTGAGTTGTCATTGGGTTTGATGAGAAAACTATTTATTCCCTTATTTTTTCTGCACCTCAAAATATTCAGTTTTAAATTATTTACCTTAACCTTAATGTGCCTATAATAAATACTTGTGGAGCTCAGAGTAATGAAGTCATTATTGACACAGTAATAAATCAGTTAATCAATGAAAATACCTAGGTAAACAAGTTTATTAAACTATTGGAATGCACTGGGAATGCACTATGGAAGATGATTTTATAGCCCATACAGTCAGATAATTCTTTTTCTTGCTGTTCAAGCTGTGTAGTTTAAGTCTTAGGCAGCTAAAATAACACTGATCAATCATCAATACCAATTTTATGGCTCTTTGTCATAAAGCAGACATACTGTAATTCATAAGGAATGATACCTTGTTGTGCTGCAATCTCTCTTCGTTTTTAAAACATCTATTAGAGGCAAGTATGTAGCAGATATTCCACGGATGAATCTCTTCTATTAAGTATCAACAAGGCATTTATGGATGATGCATATGTGTTGACAAAGAAACACAAGCCAAGTTTTCACAGGTGTCAGCTCTGTTTTGGTACTTGAACAAACAATTAACTGAGCCACCGAGACTGCTGTAAGCTTCATTGGCTATTCACAGCTTGATGATGCACTACATCACTGGGTGCAGGCAGCACATTATGGAGCTGTGTTCTGCCAGAAAGCTTTCTTTATACTTTGTTGGAAGGCATATACAACAGCAAGAGCTCACACACCAATAAGGCATAAATCTGAGCCTTGTAAAAGATATACACAATTTGGGAGACAAACCCTAGGAAATCAGAAAGGGTTTTAAAAGAATGTGGTGGAATAAAAGGAAGAGAAAGGAAAATGGAAGTATTGCAATAGAATGAAGAAGAAAAGACAAAAGTGTCACAGAAATATTGAGGTTGGAAATGACCTGTGGAAAATACCTGATTCAACACCTTTTTTAAAACAGATCAGCTGGAGCAGATTGCTCAGGTTTGGAATTTAAGAACAGATGACCTGGAACGGAGGGCAACCTGTTCTGGTGTGTGACCACACCCACAGTAGATAGTTTAAGTAAAAATCCCTGTGTGTCAGATTGTACTCCTTGCCTCCTGTATTTTCACTGATTGCCACCACGATGATTTTGTCTGCTTCTTTACTTCATTACTTTACTTTACTAGGTACACCATGAAAAGATTCCCATTGAGCCTTTCCTTCTCTTCCTGATTCAGCTCAGGGAGCTGTTGGCCTTTTGTTCAAAGGCCCATTGCTAGTACACATTCAGCTTGGTGTGCACCAGGGTCCCCAGGATCTTTGCAGTAAAACTTCCTGTCAGTGAGCACCCAGAAGATTCTTGTACTTCAGTCTATTCTACCCTGGGTGCAGTTGTTTGCATTCCCTTGTGTTCAACTTTGAGAGGTTCCTGTTGACCATTTCTCCTGACTGTCGAAGTTGCTCTGAATGGCAGAACAAACATTTAGTATATCAGTTACTTTTCCCAGTTTTGTATTGCATTCAGCTTTGCTAAGGGAACACTTCTGTGCATTAGACCAGGCCATTAATTGGAGTGTTAAACAATGTTGATGCAAATATCAGCCCCTGCGGTACTGCTTCACTAGTGACTGGCCTCCAGTGTCACAGATTCTCTGGGCCTGGCTGTTCAGCCAGTTTTCAATCCAGCTCATTGTCCACATATCTAGTCTGTATTTTTTCAGTTTGTCTATGAATATGTTGTGGGAGTCAAAGTCAAAAGCCTTTACTAAAATCCAGACAATCTGTTGGAGGAGAAGAATATGAAGAGTGGAGAAGGAACATTGAGCCTGAGATTCTTCATGAAGATGAAACCACTGTATAAGTGGATATGGACTATTTGGGAATAAGCGTTTTGGGTTTTGTGTTGTAATTCCCAGTTATTGTATAATTCCCTATATGCTGTGCTTTAAGTTCAGGAAAATTTCCTTGTCCCTCATGGCCCTAGACCATTCCCTCTCATTGGTTTAATTTTGCTGCATTGCAGTATCCTTCCCTATATGGTTATGCCAACCCTCTGTTTTGCATGCTCCACCTTTGCTCCTCCCCAGTTACACCCTCTTTCTAGCGAGTTCTTGCCCTGCCCTATATAAGGCAGAAGCCATTTTAATAAAGAGGCCATTTCACCTTGGACCTTTGAAGTGTGCTGACTCTTTGTTCCTGTGCTGAGCCTCAACAACTTTTCACTCACTCTCATCCATGAAGTCAGTCATCTCATTGTAGAAGGCTATTTGGTTGGTCCAGCATTTCTTCCCCTTAATAAATCCATGTTGACTACTCCCAATGACCTTCTTGTCCCTGATACGTTTGGAAAAGGTTTCAAAGAGCAGTTACTCTATCGTCTTTCCAGGGATTCAGATGAGGCCTGTAGTTCCTCAGATCTTATTTCTTACCCTTGAAGACAGGGCATATATTTGTTTTCTTCCTGTCTCCAGGAGCTTTCCCTGGTCAGCATAATATTTTGAAGAAAATTAAGAGTGACCCCACAATGACACCAGCCAGGTCCTTCATCACTTGAAGGTCCATCCCATTGTGCCTCGTGGACTTGTGCATCTTCAGATGTTTGAACCTGCCCCAACCAGATCCTCCTCCACTGAGGGTAAGTCTGTCTTTCTCCAGACTTTCCCCCTGATCTCAAGCACCTGGGATTTATGAAGGCAGACCTTACCAGGAAAGACTGAGGTGAAGGCATTGAATACGTTGGCATTTTCTGTCTACTTTCTCATGAGCTACACTCCTTCATTTTGATGATCTCTAAAGATCTCTTCCAGCCTCAGCTGTTCCATGACTCTGGGATTCTGTAAACCCTAGCTTTAGTTATTTAACACATTCTTTTACAGACAGGAAGATGACTCGAAGAAAGGAAGTGTTGTGTTCCTTCATAAAGATTTCCCTCTTCAGAGGCTTAAAAGGTCATTTCTATTTTAAAACAGTGTTCCTTCAAGGTTTCACTAAGGAACATTTTTAATAGCATTTTAAAAATTGAAATTACTAGGTCCATGCCAATCAGACAAGCTGAGCAACCACTTGGAAAGCAAGGCATGCCCTTATTTCTTGTTTCTAGTACAAACTCATGGTACCTTTACTAGACATTACTGTTGGATTAACCAGATGTACCGTACTATAACTTTCTACTAAGTTAAAAAGGCATTTGAATATTCAATTATTTATATGCCCTGAGAAATGTAGTGTTTTCTAGCATTGTTTAAGCAAATTCAGTAAACTTAGGAAAAAGAGAAACACTGATCAAAGCATCTTAAATATATTCTTTCAAAGATAATGCATTTACAGTTATGTTTTTACATTGTGAAAGGAAACAGAATTTCCACTGCTAGTAATCCCTGAAGCCAAACTAAATTAAAACATAGTAGTAGAATGGGAGAGAGAAAAAAATGTTCCTTTTAAAGATACTATGAAAACCTATTCATGTTACTTAGAGAGCATAGCTATAAAACTGAAAAAGAATTATCACAGCCGACTGCATAAGCATTAAGGGATGGCACATTCATGAAACACAGATTCCCCCAAGACATTTCATGCAGGCATGGAGTCAATGAACATACAGTTCATTGGCATTAACAATATATACTGACTGTATATATTATATATACAATATACACAATATGCAGTACACAGGGTATAATATGGAAAGATGTACATCTTCCACCCCCTGAGAGACAGATGACAAATTCTAAATCTTTCTGAAGTAAGATAATACTTCAAGAACCACCAGTTATATCATGGGACAATAACAATACATGACAGTCTGAAAAAAAACCCTGGAAATTCACAGTCTGTTACATGATAATACAATTGAAATTTTCACATCCAGCATGAGATGGAGCACTGCTAAGGGACTACTTTTAACATTTTTTGAAATTATTTAAATGTTAAAGACATATTGTTAGAAACAGCAAGTTGTTTTTCATTTTAACTAGAGTAAATGTTTTTGTTAAATTTCTAAATGAAAAAACCCCTAGGATTTAATCTGAAATTTTGGTCCACAATTGGTAGTAATTTTGTTCAAGGTTTCTCTTTAAAGGGGAAGATTCGAAATGGGTAATCCATAAAAAAAATGCTTCTGGTAGCATTTTTTGTTTGTTTGTTTCACAGAATTTGGCTAAAAATATTTACCTCTACTCGCTTCAGAATGGTGGGATTCAGCTAGCCTGACTTAAAGTAACTGATTCTAAGTTATTTAATTTAAAAACAAACTAACCAACACAAACCAAATTGCATCCTACAAAAAAATTAATTCGACTTATATTAGATGTGTTGGTAGGATAAGGCCTATCATTTCTTATTCTCTAGAGTATATGGTCTCAACAATATGACAATAAAAAAGAGAAAAAATAAAATTACCATTATTTAAAAAGAGAATAAAACACCATGTATGAAAAAAAATAGGAAATATTTTTGAATCCAAAATTCTGACAAATGCATGAGAGAAATAACAAAAAATGTCAATAATATAAACCCCATCAATGATAATAAAAAATATTACAATTTAAGGAGACAAATATTGAACCTTCCATTTCAGGGAAATAATAGATGAAAAGGGATGTGTAGAAGGTATTTCCCATTAATAGCTCTGTGATTTCAAGAGCCAAAGTAAGATCACAAAATTTATCATTATACTTTCTGAATATCCATGGATTGTATTATGAATACCTTTCTTGTTCTGTAAGTTTTTAATCTGTTCTGATCCAAAACTGATGAGGTGTAAAACAGGATGAAGTATACAGAAAGAAAAAACTCCACTAAGGGAGTCTCTTCAACCTTTCCATATTACATATTGAAGTAATTCAAACACACACTGTGATGGTTTGAGTACTGAAAATCACGCTAAAAATTGGATAAACTCTTGGGAAAAGACTGTGTGTAAAAGAGGATAATATAAAACCAAGCATATATCTTCCAAGGCTATGACAGAAAAGTAATAATTTTCACCACTCTGTTTTTCACTAAGCAAATAATACAATTTCACATAGACCCAGAATATCTAGAACATCTTCCTCTCAGAATGATTTGTGTTATTAAAGAAATTAATTTCTCACCATTTCATTATTTTGTCACATAAAAATTGATCACAGACAAATAACCTCTATCTCCACGTTCCCTGACATTTATTGAGATTGATTTTTGGAGGCACGTCAAAAGTTTTGAAACAAAATGAATTCTCTTAATAAGTGAATAAAGCTTACCTGTCTTTGTTTCTTGAAGAGGATTAACCCAGAAGTAATAGTTGCTTGCTCCGTCAAGATAGATATTTAAAAGGAAAAACTCAGGAGCATGGTATTGAGTTGAGAAGTTTTGTTTCTTTTATTGAAATTGAACTCAATATAGTTAAAATCTGTGCACAACAAGATTGTCCACATTTTTTGTCTGCCAATGGCATTTCTAAATGCAAAAGACCCCAACATTTGTATCTTGTACAACTGCCAGTAGTGTCTAACTTAGAATGCAAGTGATGCAGCATCACACACAAGTTTACTATAAAAGGCAAAATAATGCTAGATATATCCTAGTACCTTGATTCTGATCATGAAAAATATTTACTTGGAAGAAAGAAGTGATACAACAACAGAAAACAAGTCCAATAATTTTTTGTTGTAACAAGTGTTTTCTCAGCTTCTCTATGACCAGAAAAGTTTGAGTTCAAGATATAAATAAATAATCTGGTTATCTGAGCTCTATGTCTTATGCCTGAACAGACTGTAAAAATATGAAAAATTTCTCTAAACGTAGATAGAATCAGAACTATTTTGTGATTATTTTTATGAACTTAGGGGTTTTTTTAATGGGAAAATTTGAACTTTTGCAAAATTACATAAGCTTAGTGAAATGTTTCTGAGGTGTTCTCTAGGCTGGCATTTATAGCAAAGCCAAAACAAAGGAGGAGAAGAGTAACCAGAACCCATCTTAGTGCCATCTGCCTCTGAAAGTTGATGGAATCTGCCTTTCTCTGACTCTGTGGTCTACCTCCCACTGAGTATACTGATGATTGTCTTTGATTCATCTGTCACTTCCCTCTCAAGCAAAACAAAAAAAGAAACACTGGAACCAGTCTTATAAAGAAAGTATTTACAAAGTTTTTCTGATTAGAGCACAGCAGTATTTAAAAAATCCATGAAATATCAACAGGCAAGGAATAAAATTTCCCCTCCACTCCACTTTTGGTCTGAATTATTCCATAATTTAGTCACTTCTATCTGTACTACTACAAAACCTATCTATATATATTTAAATTGTGGGTTTTTTGAGACATCATAAATTCTTTATCTCACATATATCTTGAAACAATTAGTTTGAAATTTCAGCTATTAAGTTAATTAAATACCTTTTGGATTGTGTTGTCAGAATGTAAAATGTGGAGCTTGGATCTCAGCTATTAACTTTTTGTAAGGAAACTGTTAGGAATATAGTTAAATTTGTAAATCTAACCTAAGTCATGTCTGACAACAGAATTTGAGACCTAGATATTTTATTTAAATATTACAATAAGCTTACTGTTCTGTGGAATAACTGACACATTGCAAAGATTTAAAGAGAAGTTAATTTGTCTCATTTTCTTCATATTCTTCCTAGCTTCTTTAATTTATCACAGTAAAAGCTCTCACAGTAAAACTGGGAAATAGTAGGAAACAATATTATGTGTGTGCATTGGGTTTGGCTGGGGTAGAGTCAATTTACTTCACAGTAGCTGGTGTGGGGATGTTTTCTGGATTTGTGCTGAAAACACCACTGATAACACAGAGATGTTTTCGTTGATGCTGAGTAGTGTTCACACAGAGCCAAGGCCTTTTCTGCTTCTTGTACCATCCCACCAGCAAGGAGGTTGGTTTTGGTTGCACAAGAGAATGGGAGAGTACACAGCCAGGAGAGCTGACCCCAATGGACCAAAAGCATATCATAGAATCAAGTTGGAAAAAACCACCAAGATCATCAAGTCCAACTTTGTTGCTTTTCTTTGGAATGCAAAAGCTGACACTCCAGTGCCACATTGTCTTTCTAGTAGTTAGGGGCCCAAAACTGTACATAGGATTTGAGCTGTGACCTCACCAGTCCCAAGTACAGAGGGACAATCACTTTCCCTGTCCTGCTGACCACGCTGTTTCTAATACAAACCAGGATACCATTGGCCTTCTTGGCCACCTGGGCACACTGCTGGCTCATGTTCAGATGGCTGTTGACCAGCACCCCCAGGCCTTTTTCCAGTGGGAGGAGAAAAATAAGGAAAGGGAAAAGCTACAAAATTAAATTACAAAAGGATTGCCACTACCAGTGAGGGAAGAAACTCAGGTAGTCAGCAGGAGGACCATTGAATGGAGGTAGGTGGTGAGCAGGGTGGATGGGTATGTGGGACCATGGCAGGCAGGCGAGATGGACAACAGCAGGCACGGGGATCAGCAGCCAACACTGGACCTGAGTTGAACCTGACCAAGCTGGACGTGAGGAGGAGAGGTGGAACAGAGGTAGACAAGATGGAGTCAGGCGTGATGGAGCAAGGAGTGGGGCCAAGACCGGAGCAGACTGGAACACTGGAACCAGGTGGACTGGATCTTGAACACCATGTGTCCTGGGCCCAAACAAAACTGAACTCCGACTGTTTTGGACCCCCCAGAACAAAAGACCACCAACAAAAAACTCCCTACTAGCAACGCTGGGCACGGTCTTAAATACCCCATGGTCGATGATCATTGGCCAGCTTGCTTCCGGGCGGACTCCTCTACGCTGCTGATTGGTTAGACTGTCGGTATCTGGGTAGACTGGCTCTGCTGAGGCAGGAAAATGTAACTTTTTTCTGCTGTAGACTCTCCAGGGGGGCTGGCAAGTAGTCTAAAAATGTCCTCTCAGGATGATGAAGACAGCCCTGCCAGGAGTTAAAGACAGAGTCTACCATTTTGTTCACCAAACTAGTCAATGTGAAAAAAACAACAATAAGAGTAAGAGATGAAACCATCTCTTACAGCATGCATGGCTTTTGCTCTACATGTTACACTGTCTTTATCTCAATCTATGAGTTTTCTCACTTTTACTCTTCTGATTATCTCTCCCAACCCACCAGGAGGAGTGAGAGAGTGGCTGGGGTTAAACCACAGCATAGTGAAAGGATAGAACTAAACTGAAAACTTGAAATGCAGAAATGTCTGAATGGCAGCTGAAAAATGCCAGCACAACCTGACAGAAAGGTAGTTGATGTGCCGCATCCATTTATGCACTTACTGTTTCTCATCAGGCCCTATATGTATGTAATAAATAGTAAGGGTTTGCTACTACTGGACAAAGAACTCGGATATGCATAGATTGTAAAATGGCACACAGCTCATTACTCCTGCTGCCTTAAATTGGCTCCCCATTAGTCTGACAATATCAGACCTTTGGGCAATGTTCTTCATTACAGGGTTCAAGACCATAGGAAATTAAGGATCATCTACTATAACCTTCTGCATGTTGAAAATCATTACAGTCCCCTAAGCTATTTTATTACAGTCCCCTATTCAGCTTAGTAATTTGGACTGATGAAACCTGTTCTTTGACTTAAGTATATCTACCATGGCAACTTCCATGTTGTCTTAACTGCTTGTACAGAACATTTAGAAGAGAAATATTTAAGAGACGCTCTTCTAAGTGTATCAGTTTCCTTGAGGTAAGAAAATACTTTATGCCAATAAACACACCGCTTTCTTGTTTTCAAGAGGAAATTCACATTCTAGTCTAGAAGACTAGAACATTGTCAAAAAATCTAATTTTCTGTTTAAGTACTCTGAAGTCTGAAATTGAAATTTCAGGGGCAAAGAAGATGAAAAGGCAGTTGCATTCAGTCTGGTTATCGTCTACAGACTAATTATTGGTAAATCCAATGGGGTTTCAGGAGGGGGAAGAATCATGTGATTGTGCTTCATGTTAAAAATCAACTGTGGAACACAGAGGATTTTACTTTTTTACTCTTGAATCCTTTGAACATTTCCTGTTCTGAAAAATTCATTCAATAGCTTTTAAATAAGTATTATATTGTTTCATTGATTTTCTAAAAGATTCTCTCTACGAGCATTGATAGAACCTAATATTTCAATCTATCCTAACACCTCTTGATTCAGTATTTACAGGCAAGCTAATCCATCTATGCTTTCCAAGCTTCTCCAAGCATACAAAATATGTATGCATGAGACTACAAAACTTTTGTAATAAGGAATGAGACAAATAAATCAATTATAATGTCAAATAATAAATGGTAAAGGATCTATATGGTGTATATCAACTTAAAAAATGTCATTTGATGATATTTTAGAAATAATGCTATAATTACAGTGACAATGTGATGAAAAGAATCTAAGGTTGTCAAGATACAAGTTGGAATTGATTATAGCGATGCTGTACATTTCAGTAACAGGTTATTGATCATGCACTGGCTTGTGACGAAGGACATAGTAGATGCTTTAAGCCTACAATGGTAACTGACCCTCACATGGGAAAGTGTGTATTATTCCTTATGAACAGAGTAGCCTTGCCTTAAGGACTTACTCCTTTTAAATATGTATTAGTAATATTCTTAGTGACATACTCTGTTTATGGTATGATATATGCCCGGAGGGCATTTTCTCTGGCAAAGAAAATATTAACTCTGGAATACCAATGAGATTCCCTGAAATATGAAAATATGTCACTATACAGTATAAGTTGATTCTTTTCTCCAGAATGAACAGGGGAAAGTGTATGGTTCTAGGAATAGAAAAACCCAAGCAATTCCTTGCTGCAATTCTGTAGTTAAACATACCTTGATTTTCACAGTCTTTTAATTTTGCTCACCATTAACTGATTCCTGCTCTGTAAAATACTGTGTATTTTCAGAAATAACTGTGCCATTTCAAAGAACTCTTGTGATTTTTTAGGAAAACTAGTAACGGAGTGAGTAACAAGTGAGGCCAAGAGTTATTATGTTTATGAATAACATGATATATGCTCAGATCTTGCAAACATTTGATTCAAAGAGACTATTTTGATGTATAAAGTTAAACCCTCATCTCAGGTATAGTTAAATCATTTGGGCATCTGATTATTTTAAAATACTTCAACTGTCTTCACTCACTTCCTGAGGATAATTTTGGTGAAATTAATATGTTCTTACTATATTAATGTGATTAGAATTTTTTTCGTAGGAAAGTCTAGGTATTTTTTAAAGCTGTGTACTAAGACTCAGATTTGAAAAGAGGACCAATGTTTTCTGATTCACTGTCAAATGAACAGTAACAGTTTTCCATCTGATTTTATTCAGCAGTTGCAAAATTCCTTTAACAAAAAAATCCCTAACCTATTATAAACATGTCATGTCATGCACAACAATGTCCAGCATTGTGCTTATCTTCTTTCTCAAATTTAGGATTTTGTAGGCGTAGTGGACTGACCCCAGAGAGAACTCACCCAGCCTCTCAACTGACTCTCCTCTCCTGTGGGACAGTAAGAAAATAGAAGGAAAGTGAGAATACCTTGGGTTGAGATAGCAATACTTTAACAAAAAACCCAAAGGTTATGCATCAACCATATGAATGGCTTTGTGAGACTGGTATTAAAGAAGTTCAGTTTTCCTCACTCTGATGAGCATACCTTTATGCTTAAGTATACGAAATTGTGTGGAAAAACCTACTGGTAAGATAAAAACAACAAAAGACAACTCAGGAAGTGTATAAGGATGTTGTTAGGTCATGCAGAAAGAAAATTAGAGAGGCAAAAGCTCAGTTAGAA
This sequence comes from Neopelma chrysocephalum, assembly GCF_003984885.1. Classification (NCBI taxonomy): domain Eukaryota; kingdom Metazoa; phylum Chordata; class Aves; order Passeriformes; family Pipridae; genus Neopelma; species Neopelma chrysocephalum. The sequence goes on from NW_020897742.1 coordinate 12,785,776, forward strand.
CTTAATTTGCCTACTTCTGTAAAGAATAATAAAACATGTTTTCATAAATACATTAATAACAGAAGGAGGGCCAAGGAACCATTCTTTTTTTGCTGCAGGTGGGAAATATAGTCACCAAAGACGAGGAAAAGGCTGAGGTACTTAACACCTTCTTTGCCTCAGTGTTCAGCAGTAAGACTGGTTATCCTCAGGACAACTGGCCTCCTGAGCTGGTAAACAGGGGCAGGGAGAAGAACAGACCCTCTGAAACACAGGAAGAGGCAGTTAGTGACCTGCTGAGCCACTTAGATGCTCTCAAGTCTATGGGACAGGATGTGATTAATCCTAGGTAATGAGGGAGCTGGTAGAAGAGCTTGCTAAGCCACTTTCCATCATTTATAATCAGTCCTGGCTGGTCGGATGACTGGAAGTTGACCAAAGTGATGCTCATCCACAAGAAAGACCAGAAGGAGGATCTGGGGAACTAGAGGCCTGTCAGCCTGACCTTGATGCCTGGCAGGATTATGGAGCAGGTCATCTTGAATGTAATCACACAGCACATACAGGGCAACCAACCTACCTCTATTACTTTACGGAAACTCATCACTTCTGTAACTGTGCTCCATGGAATTACTATAGGAATGAGCAAGCCAGCTAAACAGTATTTTGGTAGTAGTGTGGTCCGTTTGAGCAGTTATAAATTGCTAATTAACTACTTTGCATATACTGTACTCATGTGCTGCTGCTCACATTCCCCCTCAGCAGTGCCCCAGATCTATTAAAAAATAGCAATATATTGCACACAGCAAAATACAACATTTGTAAGCACACTGTCTAAGACTGAATTTGTGATTTTGTGCTAAAACCAGGTCTATTTTCTATCAAAAATTGGAAACCTATAGTTTCACCTCTTTCTGTTCATATTAAGGTAAGGAATTGTTTGATGAGGATAGGAGTGCTGCATGGTATTTTCTCTTTCGACATGACAAACCGGTTCAGATGGTGGTTTTATCCTTCCTTGCTGAACTTAGCTGCATATTTAAGAAGTAATCCATGTATTTAGGTATATATACACATGAATGAGAAAAAGGAAGTGACTCAACACTAAGGAATGAATATATTTCTGATATGGAATTCTGTGGTGCCTTTTCTGGAAATGAGTCACATAAATTTTGAGGTTGCCAGTCATTGTCAAAATGTTACAGTCTATTGAATTGTCATCATAAATAATCCCTTTGTAATATATTTACTAGTTTTAAGGGCTTTCCTCCATAACTACTCTGTGAATCTGGTCCTCTAATGTACAGTAAGGGAATATATTTGACTGTGGGATATTCTGAAACCAGACAACTTTGTTTCTCTAATTAGTTACTGCATCATCTTATAGAAAAATGTACTTGAAAAATTTCTTTATTCATTATAGTTTAAACGTGTCTTATTTTACTCATGTGCCTAATTCTGATGGGTGTCCATTACAGCACAGAATGATTAAGAGCAGAAAAAGCTCTTTCAAGAGCTTGCATGAGTGGAAGAAGAAACTGTGTTCAGTAACAGTGTTCTGCTGCTTTTACTTTTTTTTTTGCTTGTTAGAGTCACTGATATATGGTTAAATATGAGCCTTACAGCAGACAGAACTGCCCCGCTGATCCCAGAAAGCCCTTATTACTTACCTGTGGATAAAATCTACCAGAATGATGGCTGCCATGATTTAAATAATGAGACATGACAATTGTAAATTATGTACCAGTTTATATTACTTTACTGGAAATGCATGTCATTTACGAAAATCTACTGGTTGTTAACACGGGTAGAGCCCTTCCCAAATCTTCGTTCGCAAAGCCTAGCCATGACTGATTGTAAAATAGAAACTGGAAAGAACTATTGTGAGAAGTTGTAACTTTTCTTATTTCTGATAGTTGTTCACAGACTTTTCCTCCAAAATTAATTAACTCAGTAATGACCCAGTAGTCATTAAGAGAAGCTGCATTCTCCTAAGTAGCAACAAATATCTGAGACATCACTAACCTTTACCCTTCTTTCTCTACTGCCCTCCTCATTACTCATAGCAAACAACAGAAAGGGTGCAACAAATTAGTACAAAAAACTCTTGAAAAAGCCTGCATCACACTTGTTAGATCTTTGGTTTGTTTTGCTGTATTAACTGCCATAATTAGCAACTTTAAAGCCATTATAATGAAAAAGGGAATGAGAAGCAGTGGTTATTGAGCAGTTTATCTGATGGAGTAAATTTATGTACTTTGGGGCCTAATACAAAATTTACTGAAGTAAATGCAGGTGTTCTCTCAACTTGTGAGTAAGACTTACTGACAGACAAATACTATCCAAGCAGGAATCAAGCAGAAATGACTGCTGTATTTTTTTTAAATTTTTTTGGTCATCACATGAGTAGGTCAGTGAATTCTGTTTTAGTGGAAAACTGGTTTTGACCTTTTAATCTTGAGATCTTTTTCCTTCTGTTCAGACACTCAGAATTAGTTGCTACTTACATTCAATTCAGCTTTTCAAGTTTAGTATACTGATCTACTGAAATTAATTTCCAGTCTAAGTCTGGATTAGGATATTTGGATAAACATTAGATTTGATAGTTTACAGAATTCCTTGTAATTTCTGTGACATTGATAGACCTATTTTATACTGACAGAGAAATATTTTATTTGCTCTCAGATATACCCAATGAAGAAAATTTTGCACATACAGTAAAACTGTTGATATTTCTTGTGTGAGATGACAGATAAAGAAAGAAAAGTATGCAGAAGATGTATAGAAAAAAATCAAAATGGACACCATGGAGTAAACAATATGACATTTTGGAACCTATTTTTTCCCAAATATTTTTATTTTGAAAAAAGTTCTGAAAGATGCGTTGAAATTCCACTTAAAAATAATAAGTGTCCAGTTTGTCTGAAGATCGTGACCCTCCAAAGGTTCCAAAAGGATCTTCATTTGACTTTTATTTACAAGCCATAGTCCAGATTCTGTCTGGATTATGCCTAAATCAGTAACTGGACAGGCCAGCTTCATTTGTCTTAATTTAGATTTGATTTAAACTGTAATAAGATAGTTATTCATGTATAAAAATATATATACGTGTATATATATATATACACAGAGAAAAAATATAGTATGATTTAGTAACAATATTAGATTAATTATTCCATTGCATGCATTTGCTTTTCCCAAACCAGAATCAATTCATCTTAATCTGGAACAGAAAGCGTGGATTAAATCTTCCTTTTTATTTAATCTAATTTTAGGACAACTTCCAGGAACAGTAATTTTGTATTGCTTACCTGGAAAAAGACTAACAGTGTGCAATTCCAGAGTTAATACTTTACAATTATTTTACTGATTACACACCTTCTCCCTAACTGAAATTCAGCAGCTTATTTGGTGCCTGCTTTTAGCCTGGCTTTTACTTCATTTCTCAGGAGTTGTCACATATGTTGGTTTGTATTTTTGACTTTTGAAAGCACGAAAATAAGTGGAAAATATTTTTATATTAGAATAACAAGTGCAGTACCTTGTTATTCTAATAACTCATTTTCATCAAGGTCTAGAAATTTTCCCACAGCTGTGTTCAAAACAGAAACCAATAACTTTTCACTTTGAGGAAAAAATAGGTCATCTCTGTATGAAATGGTAGAAAATGACACCAAGCAGATCTATTCTTACATTTGCACAGAAGACAGTTTGGGATAGAACAGCATCATGGGGACTAGGAATCCAGGACTTGAACCAAAGAAATTACCAGACTTTAACTTGGATTTTGGTTTGTGTTCTGGATTTTCCTTTCTATTGCATTAGAAAACAAGACCTGTCTTTTCTTCTACTTTGAAATGGCATTGGGTCTCTATGAACAAAACATCCCATGCTGTAATAAATATATATTTTAAATTTTACTCTTTGATATTGAAGTTTATTTCTCCATTGTCTACATTCTGTCTCAAAGGTCTATTGGCAGATAGTATTACAATGCTAATGCAAACCTGTTTCTTTAAAGTAAATGGTCATAAAAATTATTAATTCATTGTGAGATAAGAAACAAAACCTCAAGAAATATTCTATTTATTATTCAGATATGGATTACTTTGATAGAAGTGCTTTGTCACATAAAAAACATACATGGTGAGTATAAGAAGATTATAAGACATCAGCTACCTAATAATGAAGATCATGGATAACAAAGTTACTGTAAGTATTTGGAAAACAGAAATAGATTGCAAATCCTTCTCACTAAGAAACTTCAGAGATTCAGAAAATTTAAAGCCAGAAGGACTATTCAGTCATCTAATATGTCCTCATATATCTATCACAGTTCATTAAATCTCACTCACTTATTCCTGTGTTGGTCCAGTAACACGTGAATTTCTTTCAGGTCTTCATCTTGGGATCTAAGTCTTTGACTATATTTGAAAGGAAATTGCTAAAATGTATTCTCAAACTCAATTTATATCTCCTCAGATTATGGAAATATGAATATACAGTATTAGAAATTCTAGCATCCTCTTACAAAGATGGTCTAGATGTCAGGGTGCAGTGAATAGAAAAAGTAAAAATAAAGCATGAAGCGCTGTGAACTATATGCACGCAGTCACTCTATATCCCGGGGATAACTCTAGCGACACTGTAACTGAATCAACCTTTATATTTCTTTTTCACTGGATCAAAAGCAGAGAATATTCATAACCAAAGGAAATCATATCCTGACTTTTTAGAGAGGTGGGTTGTATTACTTCTATAACTAATTTATGACTTCCCTGGCATTCTTAAGGAATGAGGTTACTGATACTGAGGTGTTCAAAAGCAGTACAATAAAAAATTATAAAGAGGTTAGGATTGTAAATAGAGAAAAATTTTCTCCCTAATTACTCTGATAAATGTAAAAATTGCAATGGATGACTTTTAACTTTCAAAACAGTCATACAAATGTATGAGTGAAGCTTTGCCAAAATCCAATAGCTCTCTGAAAAAAAAAGCATCTCAAATAATTTTAACAGCACCAGTATCAAACTAAGGTATTCATGTGTTTGTGTAATGGTACTTTTACATGACAGTTATCAAAGATAACAGATGACTGCAGGGCTGTAAACCAAACCAACATCAACAGCCAGAGAGCTGATGTTCCTTAGCATCACTCATCTTTCCTCCTCTGTCTGTGTTATGCACCTGAGAAAGAAAAAAAAATATGCAAACAAAAAAGCCTAATATGGTTTTATATTTTTGTTTCTCTTGACTAATTATTAGTAAGCTCACTGTCACAGGTGGCTATGATATATCAGTTGCTACCAATTAAAGTAAACATAACTTAGTTCAGATTTAATTTTCAGATGTCTAAAGGAAAGAAAGTAAATGTACTCCTGTAATTGCTGTCCAAGCTGTGCAGCTTACCATAATTTTTATCATAAGGCTTTCTGAAGTAGGACAGATGAACAATTTTGGTAAATGTTGTAACTTGACTCGTACACTGTGTATAAAAAAGGACACTTCTCATGCTCTAGTTAATTAATTGGATTATGCCTTCAAAAGGATTGACACTTCATATGCCCTTATTCTAAGCATTTTTAAAGAAAGTTTGCAGAATAGACTTCAGAAGAATAACCTAAGGATGAACTTTCAACTTGTGCTATTTTGCAGATTTCTTTAGAAAATGCACTTTAAGAGGGCAGGAAGAAATGTTAAGGAGAAGACGATGTCCCATACTTTGAAAAAGTGTGGCATTTAAAGAAGAAATAAACCCTTAGTAGGACTTTTAAGCTGTCACTGTTATGATTCCTAACTTCCTTGTTTTGTGAATGGCTTCTTTCTTCTTATCAGATAGACTTTAGGCTAAGGGATTGGTAAAGTATACCCTGGGCGTCAGTTAATATGAAGTATTAGACACAGTAATCTACAAACATTTTTACCAATTATATATTTGTATTCCTTAATACATTAGTCTCCAGTCCTACAACAGTTTAGGAATAATCTGAATGTTAATTTAGCACACAGAAGCAGACATTGAATCTAGTTGAACTAGCATAAATAATTCTGCCTGAAACTGAAAATGCCTACTCCTCTTGGATTGTAATTTTCTCCAGAGAAGCTCTGTGTCCTATACTCACAGATGTGAGTATTGTGTTCTGAATAACTCTGAGACAAAAATTTAACTTATTTTCATGGGGCTTTTTATTTTTCTATCACTTCACTTGAATAGAACACATATGAATAACTGCGGAAAAGATTAGCAATTTCTGAATATCTTCAGACCTGTAAAAGTTCCAAATGCACACCAAAACATAGCCACTAAAAACCTACCAGAAATACTGAAAACTGTGATAAGCTGGCTATTATATTTAGAGATTTGTACCAATCCCAGGTTTGAAATAAATTTGACTAGTCTAAGTTTGTAGCCTTGTGGAAATCACTACTGACTGCTGCAGAAGATCTCTGCAGGATCGGAGATATAAAATAATGCAAAGTAAATTCAGCTGAATTACTGATTAAATAGATTGTTTGGCCTGTTAGATGTCTATAGGTGCAGACTCTGTGAAGGGTGTACAAGGGTTGTTAACCATGCTACATTCTGATAGTCCATTTTCAAGCTATCCTTTCTTTAGAGCCAAAATTTCCCTTCTTTATGATGAATCTCAGATACTCTGAAATCCCAATGATCAGAAGAATTCTGGTACATTATACCTTAACACCTGATAAAATTTTATTTCTTCGATCAAACTCACTACCATTAGCCTGAGTAATATTTTCCAGTTATTTGATTCTGTTAGGAAGTGACTCTGCAGAGTGTTTATTTAGAGCTATACACATGCAGAGTGTTGTCACACATTGTCATATACATGAAAATGTTCACATATCAATGGAATTAATATCCCAAATGAGATCTAAACTAGCTTGAGGGCAGAAGAATAACCTTTTTATTTAACCTTAGGTTGTTAATTCTACTCCTGGGAGGGAAATAAATGGGTTTTGATATTTCAGGCAGATGAAGTACTTGATTTTACTTAAACTTTGTTGACTATGAAATGCTTGGGGGCAGAAAAGATGGTGCTTTGCAACTCGGAATTGCTGCAGGACAAGAAAACCATAGTTTTATAATGAAAGTAATATTTAATGCCACATATTTTATGCTGGCACAACATTTTCCATTTCAAAGATTGTTTAAGTCTACATGCACACAAACTACTTCATAACCTGACATTCAGCATAGACAAGAGGAAGAAAAAGATACTTTCTTGTCTCAATATCAGAGGCATGACCACCTAATACTAATTTATCTGCAATTCTTGATGAAAAATAGGATGACTGATATACCTGATATATAAGCCTTCCTTTTTTGAACACAGAAAGATCAAAATAAACACCAAGTCACTAAGCCTAAGAAGTACTCTGAAGCTGGGAAAAAAATTAATAAAGTGATTAATATTTAAAACTTGTCTAGAAAGAACTGTCTTCAATATTTATACGGCATCATAAAACTGCACCAGAAATGCTAAATACTGCAGAAATGTTTAAAATTCAGAATGTAAGTCTGTGTCATTAAAACTTAGACAGCTTCTTTACAAATTCCTGCAGAGATACACTTTTACACAGAAAAACCTTGCCCAGCAGAATTTCACCTCAATTACTTAAACAGCTGTTGAAGCACCAAAAATATTTATTAATTACTATTATGCAGCCTCTGAAATGACTATGCTGGAGCTGATTTGGTTTACAGAATGAGAAAGAATAAAAATCCTCTCATTTTACATTTTTGCCCAACCCTAATATATGAGAAAATTAAGGTTCATTATGGTTTTAAAGACATTTTAATTCAGAATGAACAACTGATTTTTCATATTAAGGAAGCCAATTGATAAGAAATATAAAAACCATCACATTATGGGTTTCTCTTTTTTTCTCCTCCCACTATCTGTGTTTTCTGACTGCATCAAAGAACTGGTAATACTAACTTGGTGTTATGACCTCTTTGCACCCCGTTGATATCTCTGTGAGCTCACTTCAAGCCATTGTCATAATGTCTTCAACACAAGAGCTTTCTGAAAACTTTAGCTGATAATTGAAATAACCAAATCACTGACTCAGCTCTTTTGGGTGTTAGGCAGGACCCACACAGAAGCAATGGTAAGTGATGACAACAAGAATTTCTTAAATCCTTCTAATTTTATATTTGAGACTGTACTGAGAAATGCATCTATTAGGTTAACAGGCAAGACATTTCCAAGGCATTGGTGTTTCTTGGATTTGGTGTTTCTGTATAGCATTTGCTTCTCACCTGTCCATTCGTTTTCATCAGGAAATCCAAAATTTCATTACATCATCTGTTTTTGTTTCCAGACCAGGATGATGTTACTCTATTCAGAGGGAGGTGTTGGTGTGATGTGTAGGTTTACTCTTGCTTAATGCTGTACTATCAGTCAACTTGTTGTGTAGGGAAGAGTGGAGCAGAAAAAGCACACAGACCATTCCCTAAAATTTTAATTTGCTTAAAGCAAAAATGTAGGAAAGATAAATTCTTTATTATGATTCATGGTCTGCAATAGCAAAACCTAGCGAATGGCAAATCAAAAAGTAGTACTCCCTTCTCTACTAAAATGAAAGGGAGACTTTGCTGAAGAAAAACAACAGCACTGATCCGGCACAACACCCTCAACCAAGGGAAACACTGCTGCAACAGCTGCACTCTCTGGTTTCTCTTGCTTTCTTTTGTAGGGGAGAGGTCTGCCATTTAGACTTCTGTATTTTCATCAAATATAAAATGTTTACATATGTTGGATGCATGTTCTTTGTTTACCTAAAAGTAGTGCTACTCAGCTCCCAAGTTCCCTTTTAGTAACCAGGACTTTTGCAATCTTTGCTGGAATAAAATTGCGTAGCTGCACTGTGAAATGTTTCTGGATACAGTATTTAATTTTGATTTTATTGCACAGAATTTAGAGCACCTAAGTTCACAGAATCCCAGAATATGCTGAGTTGGAAGGGACCCACCAGGACTATCAAATCCAACTCTTAAGTGAATGGCCCATAGAGGGATCAAACCTACAAACCTTGGCATTACTAGTGCCATGCTCTAACCAACTGAGCTGAAAGTGTCCCTGTCCATGGCAGGGTGGATGGAACTAAATGATCTTTAAGTCCCTTCAAACCTAAACCATTTTATGATTGTGTGATTCTATGAATAGAAGGTTGAGAGATAATTCTGTCAATCTGATTCTCTAACACTAAGGCAATTATTTTTCAGACCTGTTCTACACATACTAATTAAATCTGTAGTTCAAAATGAAAAATCCATATGCATATTTTATTTTTCCAGTTTTCAGTTTAAATAAGCTCTTAAAGACTGTGATAAAGCAAGTTTCAAACTTGAAGCTTCTGATAAGATTCATCTTGAAACATCATCTTATGAAAAATATCCTTAGAATATATGTTCTAGCCCCTTATCTATTTTTTTCTCCTTTCCATCTGATCTACTATTCTCCTTCATTTGTCCCATGAAGTCCTTCAGGAATCAGGCTGTATATCCATCTAAATTCCATGAGTAAAGTTTTTGGCCTTTGACCAAAAAACTTTAAGTAGCAGTACTGTCATACATTCCACTGAAATACAAATAGGCATTTATGCTAATGAAACAAGTCTCTTTAGATACACACCTATATATATACGTACCCATTGGCGTATATAAGTGCATGAAAATACAAAAGCACACACACTTAAATTATTGTTGACACTGCTGAAACAACCCTAGGGCTTTATTAAGGGTAAACGTCAGAAATTCCTTACTTTGTGGTTCTGGTTTGCATTAATCTGCATGTGGAACTTTACAAGAAAATGTAAATTGAATGAAAAAATTGTTTTTCACTAAGGTTTTCTTGTCATGCTAAATAACTCAAATGCAGTACAAGATTTTGCTATTTAGTTTTCTCCTCACTTTGAAAGAATCCAAACACGGTGACTTGAGCATTTTTTAATCTGTAACTAAATTTGGAAATTTTTGTCCACATAACATCAAGATTCATGTTTCTATCTGCTTGATTTATTTGTTTTTTAAAGGCAGGGTCATATTTTCAGACATGTAGTTGTAGGAACACCTCTTTTGGATGGAATACATTCCAACACAAGAGAGTATCTGCATTGTCATCCTCATTGAATTTTTGCAGGAGAAAGTGAGCTTACCTTTCCTTTCTAGGAAAGGACGGTGCTATGACTCCACCAAAGCCCAGCTGGTGCAGAAACCGCTGACTCAGATCAGCTCTGGGCTGTCATGATATTGCCTCTTCTGCCATTTATAGTTTGTCCTGGTGCCTTTCAGCACATCAGTCTCACCTCTTCCAAAAGCAGACAGAATGACATCCTGACTTAATTGTTTGCTACAGTCTAAGGCAGAGGAGGTTAAATTTTTACCAAAGTCAGCTATCCTACCTGATATCAATTTTGTTCACATACATTTTATATCAACTGAATGGTAGAGTTTGTTTGTTAGAATTCAGTTAGATTGAACCTAGCACTTTTTCCAGACACTTTCAAATCATGCCCAAAGCACAGAATTTGTTCTGCATGAGTAATCATGAGAACAACAACATTATGGTTATAATCATAATCTTCTGAATGAAAAAATACTAATCAGCTTGAAGGCTGCTAGTGGCCATCTTGCTTATTCAACTGTCTAATAGAGGAAGATAAGTAAGAAGGAGAAAAAGTAGATCACAGTCTGTTATATTTTAAGTGCTTTATGGATTAAATGAACTTGCTTTGTCAACTTTATTAAATCTTTGCTGATCTTGAAAGCACATGCAGTTTAAATATGCATCTAGTCCATGACAAATTTATAATATTGTTACCAATATTTGGCAGTTTAAAAATATTTACCCAACTGTTAACTGGAAATTTGTTCTGCTATTAAATATACCTGGAAAAACAACAGAATGTGGCTTCATATTTGTGTCTTGCAGCCTACCTGGATGCCCTGAGCTCAAAAGTAGGAATATATTTAGATTTTTGGATTTACATTAAATTATTGTAATTCACTTGAAATTTGAAGGCAAGTTGAGTTGACTCAGAATCATCATAAGTACTACACTTTCTGCTGGTTACCTTCTCCCCTCCACAGAATCACAGAATGGGCAAGGAACAACCGGAGGACATCTAGTCCAACCTCCCTGCTCAAGCAGGGTCCCCTACAGAACATTACTCAGGAATGTGTTCAAACAGTCTTTGAACACCTCCAGAGGAGAAGACTCCACAAGCTGTCAGGGCCATCCATTCCAGTGTTCAGTGACTCTCAGATAAATTCCAGTGTCTTCATATCATGCTTTCAAAATACCTCTGAAACTACCTTTAAGGTACTTTCTAAGAAAGTGACACTAGACAATTCAAATCATGATTTGTGAGTCAAAATTATCTTTCTTGAATTTGAGCTAACCAATGACAAACTGTTGTGATACTGCATATATGAACATACAGAGTTCGTGTTCAACAAGATACGCTTTTTTCAGATAGGTATGCATTTAGTTCATAGGGATGAGCAATTAATTTACCACTGCTTCTATTCAGCAAAGCACTGCAGGAAAGAAACCTCTGATTGCTTACAAAACTGTGTGAAGAACACTTGTCTATATGCTACTTAGCATCTCTCACTTTGAAACTCTTATTTGCAAATTAGCAGCAGTATTTTCTTGTGATGAGACAAGGCATGGGTCTTTCTGATCAGAAAAATAACCTTACACAAGAAAAGCCTCCGTTACTGCTTTAGTATCAGCAGTATGAATAGCAAACCACTTCAATTAATGATGATATGGAAAATGGAATATTTTTTGTATCAGTTAGTCCTGATCCATCATCTACTATTTTCTCACCTCATCACATTTTGCAATCACCAGTTTCTGCTCTCAGGAATCAACCACAACGAAAAGTACCAAGAGTCACACGATGCTGAACAGTATTATGCCTGTCCAGTAAAGAGAGACAGTGCAGTCCATATTCTCAGGAAAGCCTAAGAAATAGGAAATGCTAAAATATGTCAGTTGCAAATAGGGATGAAAAATTAAGTGATTTGATGTAAGTCATCTAAGGCAGGGTTTTAACAGAGAACTGAACACATATTTCTAAGCTATCAACTTAATCTCAGCCATTTTTTTCTCCAATGAGCTGAAAACATTTCTTCCACTTAAAAAAATATGTTAACTTTTTACTTAGTAAAGTAACTTTTGGTAAAGACATAAATGTGTTTCAAAAAGTCATGCATAACCATATCTTAGTCACACATATATGGACAAAAAGCAAGTGTAAAAAGAAATAGAAGCATAGAAAATCAAAATCCCAAATCCTTTGACATAATAAGTAAACTTAGTTAATTACTAGGCAATAATGCTACATGTTCTGATCTTGGTCTAAGTAGACAATAGGAGATTGTGCCTAAAATTATAATATTTTATTTCCTTTACACAGAGTCTAACTGAATATTCCGTGTTCTTCCTGTAATCCAGTCTACAGTCTTGTAGCCAACAACTGTCTCAGATCACTTCCCACCTCCTTCCATGTTCTTTCTCTAGTCCCTAATCCAGACTTCTTACCTAGTTTTACTGTCCTTCCTATCTCTGATATTTTACATAGGTGTAATCCTCTTTGAAACATACAATCAATGATATGATTAGATAATTTTGTCTCATTTTTTTCTAAAAAGTTACCTTTTGATTTCATGAGTTTGAATAAAAACTTATAAAGAAGAACAATTTTTTTCAACCAACGCAATTACATAAGAACTTAATTTACTGATGTAAAAGCCTGAAAAAAAGAATTTTTAAAGGATGTTTTTTTAATTAAGTCTGAAGTTTCTTTCCTAAAGTTTGGTGTAAATTTCAAAGCTTCTGATTTATGACAGATCTTTCTTGATGGTAAGAAATGCAGTTTGAAATTATTTCTTAAACCACCAATTTGTAAGTCAAGAGCAAAAGTATCCAGTAAACTTTCAGACTGACTGTGGGAATCAGTACATCACGTGGAATAGAGAGAATTCAGAGACATACTTGTACTAGATTATGCAGTAACATTTTAGGGTAAAGAAGGAAAATGTTCTTGCTATGTAAACTTTTTCCCCACCCTAATACCAGTAGATCCCTACAAACTTTCACTAGTGTACAATTAGAACCCAGAAGAAGTAAGTGTGCAGTTAAATAACAAAAGATCCCAGATAAAGAGATAGTTTCATCTATCACATATACAGGGGATTGTGTATCATATGTATGGCAGGTACCTACCTGCACCTATTTACATAGGTATATATGACATATACACATAATTAGATTTAACATATACATATATGTTAGTTACATAGAGAGATAAGCAGATCTATACCTATCAGAGGACCTTTATATATACACCCCAGAACCATCGAATAATTCAGGCTTGAAGGGACCTCAGGAGGTCTACAGTTCAAACACATGTTCAAACAGTAGCAGTGATGAAATAAGACCAGACTGCTCAGAGCATCATCCAAGCAAACCTTGAAAACCTCTAAGGCCAGAGACTAAACAATCTCACTAGACAGCTGTTTCAATGCTTTACTCTTTCAAGATGAAAAAAAAAAATAAAACCCTCATACTAAGTCTGAACATCTCATTTATGCTTCTTGTCTTCCCATGTGCTGCTGTGGAGACTGGACTGCATGGCAGCAGCTGGGTGTAGCAGCCAGCCAGGGTCAAACCCACCACGTTATCACAGAAAGCTATCAAGCTGACCAGGTATGACACACGCTTAGTAAATACACACTGACTATTCCTGATCAATTTCCTTTCCCTCATATGCCTGGGAATGTGTTCTAGGGACTCCCTCTATGACTTTCCCAGAGATCCTAGGATCCTAGGCTGAACTAGTAGAGATATGGATGGCAGAAAAATCATTAAGATTAGAGAAAGAGAAGCTTTGGGAAGATAGCAATTTGCAGATAAAGCATTTGACGTGGATATATTTGTAAGAGAAAACTTCTGTTATGTTTGTAATAAGAGAGATTATAACACCTAACAAGTGTTCTTTTAAGTTTTCTGAGATCTCATCAGGTAATGTTATATCACATCCTGGAGTAAAACATAAATTTGCTTGTTGTCATACCACCTAAGCAAAAACTATAATGGTCTATGATGTAATAGAACCTGACATGTGGCAGCAAACATGCAAGGGTTATTGACGAACTAGAAACCAAGGAAGTGCCTGAGAATGGTCACATAGGAATTAGGGCTTCTTCCCAAAAAGGTGGTGGGCTGAATAGCCCAACTAAATTGCATCTACCCTAATACATGCAGCATGAGCAAACAAACAGAAGGAGCTGGAAGCCATTGAGCAGCAGAAAAATGATGACATAGTTGCCAAATTGGAAACAAGGTAGACTGACTTGGACAAACAGAATAATGCAGTGAATGGCTATTAACAATTCAGAAGGGATAGGCAAGGAAGGAGAGGTGATGGGGTATCCCTGTGGGCTAGGGGCTGTCTTGATTTTCTGGAGCTTAATGATGGTGATGATAGGGTTGGGTGTTTATGGGTAAGAATCAGGGGGAAGTCCAAGAAGGCAGATATCCCAGTGCCTGTTACAGAAGACAGATGAAATATTCTATCAGCAACTGGGAGAAATTTCATGATTGCTAGCCTTTGGTCTCATGGAGGATTTCATCTTAGCAGATGTCTGCTGGAATTCAATACAGCAGAGTGAAAACAGTCCAGGAGGTTCCTGGAGGGTGTGCAAGATAACTTCCTGACGCAGCTGGTGAGTGAGCCAACTAGTAAAGATGCCCCATTGGATCTGTTGTTTACAAACAGAGAAGGACTGGTGGTTAATGTGGTCCTTGGAGGCACTCTTGGACATGAAGATAATGAAATGTTGGAGTTTTTGATTCTCAGGGACCTAAGGAGGGAGGTCAGTGGAACAGCCACCACGGATTTCTGCAAGGCAGAATTTGTCTTGCTTAGGAGACTGGTTGAGAGAGTCCCTTGGGAGACAGTCTTAAAGGGCAAAAGACTACACAAAATATGGACATATTCCTTCAAGAAGGAAATCTTACAGAGGCAGAAGCAAGCTATCCCTATGTGCTGAAAGATGGTTTGGCAGGGAAGAGGACCAGCCTGGCTGAACAGGGAGCATTGTCTGGAACTCAGGAGAAAAGGGAGAGTTTATGCCCTTTGGAATAAGGGACAGACAACTCAGGATAATGACAAGGATGTGATAAATTTACGCAGGGAAAAAATTAGAAGGGCCAAAGCTCAACTAGAACTTAATGTGGCTACTGCCATAAAAGACAAAAGAAACTGATTCTATAAATATATGAACAACAAAAAGGTCCTATAGATGAGCTTTCCATAATTCTAGAAGCCTGATTTGCACTCGCACCACATATACTGCATTCTAAATCCCACACCTGCCTACTCAACTCTGTATTGTAGTCAGTAATGCCCAGTAATTTTACTAGAATCCTGCAGGTATGATTTTCACGTGGGCTTTTGCACATTACAGTATCAACCTGAGATCTGAACTTCTTAGCTGCTCTGCTAGAAGTCTAGTTCCCCCTGATGACTCTCTTCACATTCCATCATCTATATGAAAGTTGCTTCTGCAGAAGCTTTCTCCTTGAAATATCTTGAATTTGTGTTCAGTGAAAGCAATTTGACTATAGATCTCTCCTGCACTATTCTGTTCTTTGCAGTACATAAGCCAACAACAAAAATATTATCTCCTTTCATGTATTTTTAGAACCATTTCAAAAAATGCATATTCTACAGAGATGGGAGCATACTTTGATTCTGAAAAAAAAAAGACAAAGATAATCTTTGTTCTCAACTGAAGATTTTATTTTTAAGCTTTCCTCCAAACAATGAAACTCATTACTTTTAAGGACATAATAGAGGAAATTTATTAAGTTTTCTTAAGGAGTATACTCCATAGGAAATAAATTAATAAATAAACCCAAACTAAAGCTTATAAGCACAAAGCACACATACAAAGAGAAAAAAAGGTGTATAGGAAGGAGAAGAACAAGAAGAACAACTGTTAACCTTGTCAAAGCCCAAGACAGAACAAATTAGGAGCATTTTCTGAAAGGCAACTGCACATCCTCTAAAAGCACCTGCAACAGTTATAAGACACTTTACCTTTCTCTTTAAGAAACCTTCCCCCTAACTGGGCTCCCAGTACTTCTGCGCTTCTGTAATATTTTTTTTCAAAGGAACACTAGCTCCCCCTATCCACAGATAGTTTGGAAGGCAAAATGGCTTACTGAAAGAGGACACTGCAGAAATGTGAACGTTCTAAATGCATTTCATTAAGTGTAGAAGTGATGATGGACTTGGTGAAAGACTAGGAACTATTCAACTTAAAAGTTTAAGAAAGAAAAAAACCCAAATATCCATTAAAATCTATGCAGTTTTTTGTTAAATATGCTATGTATAAACATTCTGTTTCTATAGACTCAACTAATACAGTTACCAGAATAAGCTCAACAGGGTCTTTTTCAGATTATTCTACCAGACAAAATTTTTCTTTAAATATAGGTGTGTTGAAAAATTATTTGAACTTGAGGCAGTGTGAACTGGTATTTCATTATTGTTTTATGGTGCAAACTTAAGCAAAATCATAGAACAATAGATTTTTAAAAATGAGTGGACTATTAGTTTTAAATATATTTAAAAAAATAACTAAATCTTTTCCCTCTCACTTGAAATTCATGAAATCTCAGAGGAGCACATATTCTGACATTTGGGACATGTATTCACTAAATTTAATCTAAGATCTGTTTTAATGAGATAAGGACATTAGCCATTAATTGTCAAAACGCATATTAACTTAGTTAATGATCCCACCTTTGATAGATCACAGATTCACAGAATATGCTGAGTTGGAAGGGACCCACAAGGATCATTGAGTCCAACTCTTAGCCCTGCACAGAAACATCTCCAAGAGTCACACCATCTGCCTGAGTATCATCCAAATGCTTCTTGAAATCTGTCAGACTTGGTGCTGTGACCATTTCCCTGGGAAGCCTGTTCCAGTGCCCAGCCACCCTCTGGATGAAGAACCTGTTTCTAATATCTAACCTAAATCTTCCCTGACACAATTTCAGGCCATTCCCTCAGGTCCTGTCACTGGTCACCACAGAGAAGAGATCAGTGCCTGCCCCTCCTCTTCCCCTCATGAGGAAGTTGTAACTGCAATGAGGTCTCCCCTCAGTCTCCTCTCCTCCAGGCTGAACAGACCAAGTGACCTCAGTCGCTTCTCATACGACTTCCCCTCAAGGCCCTTCACCATCTTTGTTGCCCTCCTTTGGACACTCTCTAATAGCGTAATACCTTTCTTACATTGTGGTGCCTAAAACTCACACAATATTCAAGGTGAGGCTGCCCCAGAGCAAAGCAGAGCAGGACAATCCCCTCCCTCGACCAGCTGGTGATGTTTTGCCTGATGCCCCCCAGGACACGGTTGGCCCTCCTGGCTGCCAGGGCACTGCTGGCTCATATTCAACTTGCCATTGAACAGGACCCCCAGCTCCCTTTCTATGGCAGTGCTTTCCAGCACCTCATCCCCCAGTCTATACTAACAGCCAGTTTCTTTGAGGAATGAATACCATCAGGCTCCATACATCTGTAGGTGGAGCAGCAGATCCTGCACAGTTTCAGGGTTGACTGGGCATTGATCATTCTCGCAGTCATGATCTTCCAGCTCAGGGTACTGAGACCCCCTCGGTCCATCATCCGTACTGAACACAGAGGCAAAGAAAGCGTTAAACATCTCTGCCTTGTCTCTGTCCCTGTTTGTGAGGTGTCCATACTCATCCTGTAACAGGCAGACTTATTTTTATACTGCCTATTGCCACTAATATATTTGAAAAAACTCTTTTTATTGTCCCCCACATTTCTGTCCAGCTTCATCTCCAGCCGAGCTTTTGCTGCACAATTTTCTCCCCACAGTGGAAAGAAACATCTCTGTATTCTTCCCACGTTACTTGACCTTGTTTCCAC
This sequence comes from Neopelma chrysocephalum, assembly GCF_003984885.1. Taxonomy (NCBI): domain Eukaryota; kingdom Metazoa; phylum Chordata; class Aves; order Passeriformes; family Pipridae; genus Neopelma; species Neopelma chrysocephalum. The sequence goes on from NW_020897742.1 coordinate 12,803,764, forward strand.
TGGGCATACACCTTCCTTTTTTGCTTTATTTCCAAGAGAAGATTCCTGTTCAGCCAAACCAGCTTTCTGCCTCACCTGCTTGACTTCTAATTTTTTGGAATTGCCTGTTCCTGTGACTTAAAAAGTGACCAACACTGATGGATACCAGAACTTGCAAAAACGTTTCCCAGGGAACTAGTTTCCTGATTAGCCTGAAGCCTGTTCTCCTCATGTCCAGAGTTGAGGTTTTGCCGGCACTTTTCCTCCTGTCAGCAGAGATTTTAAACTTGATCACTTGTCTGTGGCCAAGACAGCCACCAATTTCCACTTTGTTCAAGAGATTCCCTCTGTTGACAAGCAGCAGATCAAGGACGGCATCTTTCTGAATTGGCTCCCTTAGGACCTGTTCCATAAAGTTGTCATCCAGTTTTATAGGAGTCTTCTGGTCCGGATTGTAGCAGCTGCATGATGCTCCCAGTTAATTTCTGGCAAATTGAAGTCCCCCATAAGGACAAGGGCAGTTGACGTTGAAGTGTCCCTTAGTTCCTCAAAGAACAATTCATTGGTAACATTGGCCTGGCTAGGAGGTCTATAATAGATTGCCACAATGACATCTACTTTGTTTGCCCCTGGTTCTTATCCAGAGACTCTCAACTGTGTCATTGCCAGCTGTGAGCTCCATACATTCTAACCCTTCTATAACATACAGTGCCACCACTTTGCCTCTTCTGCCCTGCCTATCCCTCCTGAAGAGCTTGTAACCATCCAACAGAGCACTCCAGTCACAGGTCTCATCCCAACAGGTTTCACTTATGCTAGAGATGTCAAACCTCTGGGACTGGGCCAAAGCTTTGAGCTCCTCGTGTTTGTTTCCTGTGCTGCTGCATTAGTGTAGGAACATTTCAGGTGTGATACATTATAGCCAACACCTTTTGAGACAAATTGAGGGATCCTGTCAGTGCTGGTTTCCTCAAGTTTTGGCACACCATCACATTGCTCATCACTAGTGAGCCTGGTTTTGTCACCTTCCCCCTTCCAAGCCCTGAAAACAAGCCCCATTAGCTCCTGTGCTAGAACTCTTTTTCCCCTCTGAGATAGGTGCATCCTGTCAGGTGTCAGTAGACACCTGACCAGGTATTGAGTAGATCTTCCCATGGTCAACAAATCCCAAATTTTTCCATTGAAGTCTATGTGTGTTGGTCAGTAATTAAACCCCGATCAGCTGCTTGGAAGGCAGCTATGCTCACCATTATACCACCAAAGCATCCGGATGACATTCTTAGAGATCAAATTCCCTGCTTGCTAAGCCAGACTTAGTAACTTATACTATGAAAAATCTATTATTTTAAGATTTACAGCAGAGTATCACATTTATGTACAGATAACTTTCTTTTGATCACTTTTTTTTAAACTTATACATTCCACAAGATAGGACAGAAACTAATCCCTCCACAGTAAATTTAATCTAAAAAAATTAAAGAAGGCGGAACTTCAATGTACACAATTATGGCAACGATTCAGCAAGGCTGAATTCTTAAAAATAGGTATCTTCTTTTATACTACTGCCTATAGTAAAAATGGAGTTAAAATAGCAAGGTTAGATTTTCATTTGTTAATTACACTGGTAAATGTCCATTATATGCTGTCTGAATTCTAACTTACCCAACTCTTCTATCACTTATTTCTTTAAAATTCATAGACAACTTGGTTTCGTCTGGCTAACAGAAGCAGCAGTCTCAGTTTTGAAATCTGTCTTACACAGTTAAGACCCTCAGCTTGTGTCTGAAGCATTTTGAAACATTATGTTTAAAAGCTGTGATATTTCACCAAGTCTGTGCCCACAATGTTCTGTGTCACATTTTGGTGTCTAATTCCCAGAATTTCTAAACTGAGGCTGGACACCCAGCTTTACTGTACTGGAGAGTACAGAGGCCAGCAGAGTAGCCAACTGCACAAACAGCTAATGTGAATGACCAAGGAAAGAATTGTGGAAAAAAAATATTTTCTGTGGCGACACTGTGAAACACATCTGAAACTCTTCCTAGCATGTGTTCATAGATCTTCCGAATAGTGTGAGCAATTGCCAATTGGCTTGTTCTTTTTAACTTTAAGATGGGGAAAGAAGTGGGAGTTAGAAAAGGAACTCCAGTCCATTCTTCCGTTTCCCAACCCCCAAATTTTAGTGCTGCACAAATTGGTTTCAGTGTTGCATTCCCTAATATAATTTTTTGGTTTATGTGTTTGTGGTTTTAACTTCTGTTTGTTTGTTTGTTTATTGGGTTTTTGTGTGAGTGTGTTTGCATTCTCTCTAGGTAATTTGACAATGCTGTAGAAAAAGATTGGGGTTTAATTTGATATTCTAATTCTTTCATATTTGAAAATATGTCAGGATAACTTGAAAGCCCGGAACTCAGATATACCATTGCTAGGAGCGAGAAATAGGAATTAAAAAAAAAAAGGTGTGGTAATGGAATGACAAAAAGGAGGTATATAAGAACACGTTGGGTGAGAAAATGGTAAGATGCATCAACAGAGAAGGATAAAAATGAAAGTATGAAGACTGAAAGAGAAAATGTTAGCTAGAAAAGCTTATCTTTAAATTACAGCTAAAGGAGCAGAAATGCCTATTCTTTTGCTTTGGTTTAGAACTGAAAATATATTGATAACTTCTTTCATTTATTTTTCTTAAATGTTCAAATCCCTGTTTTTATATTTTATTTTGGGATTTCTGCACAAGTAGTAACTGCAGTGAGAAAAATAAAGATTTCCTTTGAGCAGCACCATGATTGCATTATAAGTAAGTTATAGTCTTACTTCTGTTTTATCACAAATAAACAGGCATTTATCTTGTAAATTATATTCATGAAAGGTCTCGGTATGAGTTCATAAAATCATGTCGATCTCAAGCACGCCTACCAGGAAATGTTACTGATATAATTGAAGTTTTAAAACGCTTAAGGGATCCTACAGGAAAGGTTGCAGACGGACTTTTTGTAAGGGCACATAGTGATAGGACAAAGGGGAATGGCTTTGAACTAAAAGAAGCTAGTGTTAGATTGGATATTAGAAAAAAATTCTTTACTGCGAGGCTGGTAAGGCCCTGGAACAGGTTGAACAGAGAAGCTGTGGATGTCCCATCCCTGGAAGTGTTCAAGACCAGGCTGGATGGGGCTCTGAGCAACTTGATCTAATGAAAGGTGTCCCTGCCCATGGTAGGGTAGCTAGAACTAGGTGATCTTTATGGTCCCTCTCAACCCAGCCATTTGATGATTCTATGATTCTCTCCCATGTGATATTAAGCAGTAGGACAATAAACAAGGAAGAGAGGCTATCATAATGTAGGCTTTGTGAGAACATACCTTAATAAATCTATAAGATTTATGCCTGTGAAGAAGATACTATGATTCTTTGCTGCCTCATTATCTATATACCATTACGACAATAGGTGGAACATGTAGGTTATTCCAGAGGGTCTCTAATTCATTCAATGCAGTAGCGACCTTAAAAGTGATGGAGGTGGTTGCTGTACAGGCATTGGTTGCTTCCCATTTTAGTGTGCCTTGGCACTGTTTGGTGTCAGCATATGTGCCGTCCACACTTAATCTGGTGGGGAAGGGGGATTCCCACGGTCAGAGGACTGTAAATGACTGATAGGAATGGTCTCCACTGACTCCATGACAAGTGCCACACCTATGCAAATATACCAAACCCCCACCTACAGGCTCTATTATGTATGATAAAATACATTAGTCCTAGCTCAGATTTTATTTGTGAAGGGGACTTTAAATTCGGTCTGAGAGAAAATAAAATCCTATAAAACTATTACAACTTTTCACTTCTACAAATAACTAAAAGGAATATAATTTTTCCATCTCTTAACTCATTATGGAGTATTCCAGTCTAACTAATTGAAAATTATATTCCATGACTATAAATGATTCGTAACACCTTCTATCAATCCTCTCCTCAAAGAAATCTCCAGGAATCAAAGGAAAAAAGACAAGTATATTTCTTCTGTGGATCAGTACTCTGAAGGCCAAATATAGACTCAAATTTAGTTACACATTTCAGCTTTACAGATTATACCTAAAGAATCTGTTCTGTGTAGAAAACAAATCTGATTATCATATGATGAAAGGGCACTATTCATCTTTTTCAAGCTTTGTATGGTTTATCTACTTAATATTTTTAATTTTTGACTAAAAAAAATTAATCATAAACAGATTTTCCTTGGATTTTTGCACCCAACCTGTCCTCAGTTTTGTATACATCAGACTTTCATTATACCTTTTTCCAATTTTGCACCTTTTGTAGCCAACGCTTTTGCAGATACATTTCATGTCACTTTATCCTTAAATATATGACAGGGACAATTCTAGTTGCAGTAAATGAGCTACTGCTACAAAATGAATGTTCATATTAATGATTTCACTGCTAATACAGGGATCATTTGCACGCACAGTATATGAGATCATAATTATTAACACTCTCCCCATACTCTGACCTCAGACAATCCTCTTTCTTCTCTGAAAGTATTCAAAGAAGGAATTAAAAATACAACATAAATTCATAAGGTACCAAAGGTACTTGCTCATTTGAAACTCTGATTTCTTCTTTTTTGTGTTTTCCTATAATCTACCACGATCTCATTGCTTAATAGTTTTATGACTTTTTGAACACGATTGAGAATTTGAAGCCTTTGCAATGATTTTGACAAAGTGTTAAGAAATTCTGGATGAATTTCTATTTTCTATGAATTCTACTAGAAATTATTTTCCTATACTTTACAGAAAATTCCAAAAGATTTAAAAATCTTCTTTGTAACTGTTGAGTGCTTTAAAATGTGATTCATTTTTCCACATGCATAAGATATTGAAATCTTAAACTAAAAAAACCCTATGTACTGATTTCTTGATGATCGTTTCCATCAATTTTTTTTTCACTGTGTGCTGTGATTGGATATGTGTCCAATATTTCCTCACGACAATTATACAAGTTGTATTGCTACTACTTTCTTTCTTAAAGAGACAATACAAACAGTATTTTTCAACTATCTGCCTCCTTTATTCATATAAACTATTTACCAACTTGAAGTATTAGTATATAGAATTATATTTATATAAAATTATAAATTTATATATATTATTTATATTTATTCTATGAATCTGAGAACAGTGCACACTCTAATACAAGTTGCAAGTGTCAAAAAATATTTCAATAAAAAATAAATGTCAAAAAATATTTCCAACATTTTCAGGCCACAATCTATAAAATAACAACAATAGCAAGATTTCTTTAAAAAAAAGTCTGCAAAATTTATAATTTTTCTTTAAATGAATATAGCTCAATTTCTCTCCCCTCCCCCCACCACCTCTGGTCCCCCTCTTTCTCCTACTGATTAGAATAATCCACTTACCTTTTTGTGACTGTAAAGAGAAATACTTCTTTTGGAGTTTGTCCTAGTTAGAACAGCTGGGACCAGTTCATCATTGTATGGGTGTAACCCAAAACTGTATATTCTATAGCCTTCCATGCCATTTCCCAGAAACTGTTATCAATAGACCATTTACATCATCTGCCCAGAGCAGCCTGACTCCTCAGGCTATAAACTGGGTGCTAAGAGGCCTGCAAGATAGGAGAATGCTCCTGTCCTCACACCCATTGTGGAAGTCCCCACCCTGAGGGAGGTACTGGGCATTCCCGCCTGAACTGGAGGATATATATAATCTTGGAGTCTTGGGACTTTTTTAACCACTCGTGGGATCCAGAGGAAGACTGCAGATCACCACTCTCAACCAGACTGCAACCATCACTCTCGACCGGACTGCAATCACCACTCTTGACCAGACTGCAACAGCACTCTCACCAACAGGTTTTTCCCTCTCCTTTTACTTTGGACTCAGGCGGCCCAACGAACACCACTCTGTTCATGCCCCAGGGTGCTGCGTTATACATTTGGGTTTTGTGGGTTAAAACCAACTGTTTGTCTGTATAATCGTATTTATTTTATTATTTTATTAAATTGTTATTCTGATTTATAATCTCTCCTTTGAGTGGAGTTCATTTCCCCTACTGGTTTACCTTTAAACCAGCACAAAGTTCCTTGGGGTTTTTTCTTATTTCCAGTAACTGATTTCTCTCTGTGTCTTGAAAGAACCTCTTAAATATTGAGCAGTGTGAATCAAATTCTCTTGTACAATAAGGATCTCATAGATAGGGACTCAATAGGGATCTCATAGATAATCAGTTTTACAAAGACAAGACTTATCAGAATGACAGAGTGAAAGGGAAGGTAAATTATACACAGTTCATCACTGTTCTTTTGTCATGAGTATCATTAATGATTTATATTTGCTTGTGACTGGAAAATCCTATGTAGGACAACTAATTATTGACATTTCGAAGCTTTAAAAATCCTGACCATGAATACTGACGTTAATACTTACACACTATACAAAGTAAGTGGTAGTAAAATTTCAATTTATGCCTGCTGTTGACTTCCAAATTATCCGTTAAATATCACAAAATCACAAATTGCAGAATCACAGAATATGCTGTGTTGGAAGCGACTCACAAGGATCATCGACTGCAACTCTTGGCCACGCACAAGACCTTCCCAAGAGTCACACCATGTGCCTGAGAGTATTGTTCAAATGCTTCTTGAACTCTGTCATAAACCAAGTTTCATAAATATAAATACTGATTTTAAATTCTTATTCTTTTTTCACTTTTATAGTAAAATTATTTTGCATGGACTCTGCACCTTCTACGTTGTATAAGTCAGACAAGACTCATATCCATCACAAAACTGTTTATCCTATGTGCCCACTGTTCACTGAAAATTAGGGAGACATGGATTTATGGCCACATAGTAACCATTCTACTGAGAATAGACAGAAATTTTGTTCAATATGTTAGGCAAAGAGTGATAGTTGAATGTCCCAGTATTTAAACTTTTCCAAAGTCCTACACTTTGATTCTATAAAATTTTAGAACATTTTGATGGAAATAAAACTCTTTTATAAGATTTTCATTGCAACTAGTCACTGAATAATGAAAAATTAGACCATAATCGGTTTTGGACAAAGTTGGCTGCTTGTTATGGCATAACACGTGCTCATACGCTTTTTTCCTACTATCATAGGTGTTTCAACAGATACTAAATCTCATTTTAACTGGTATCCCAGTTGGAATAGGAGTGAGCACTACTTTATTATTAACCTATTATTAACTACATACGAAGCATGATATCTTTTTTTCACAATAATAATTATCTTAGAAGTCCATCATTATGGTACAGAGCATACAACAGAGTTACAGTGTTAAAAGATACCTTTAGAATACATTTAATCCTTTTCCTACTATAATTAGTTATAATTACTGTTGTAGAGTAATTCTAACAATGCACCACGGATAATTTCTTCAACTACTAGATACTAGTGGCAAGCACTTACCAGAGCATTATACAATTATATATATATGTCTGTAAGTATATGTGCCTTCCAGTATAAAATTGCTTTCATAGAACTAACTATTAATATTTATTTCAGACAAGGCTGTTCTATTAAATGTTAACAGTATTATTGGGAAACCACAGGCTGAAGGTTGTTACAGAAAAAAAAAGAAATTTATAAGGGTTCCCCAAAGGTACAAGCTTAAAATGGTGGCAAAGGCCTTGAAAGTACAAAGTAATGAATGAAGTCAGAGGCCCCAGACCCTTTCAACAATAATCGGCTACTGGTTGTAAAAGAAAACCAACCTTGGGAGCTGAGTATAATTTGCTTTAAGGGTAACAGAGAGAATGAGGGAAACATATCCAATATAAGTAAACTGTACCATACATAGTTTATGTGGCTTTAAAGTGGTGTGTTGAACCCATGAAGAAGGAGGTTAGGATGTAATGCACACTACAAAACATAAAAAGAAATTACCTCGAAGCAGTCTCTAGAGCGAGGAGTAAAAAATCATCAGCACTTAAACTCTTTTGTCAAATAACCTGGGATACTAATGACTCACACAAACCCCCTATATTCCTTTGAACCCAGAGGAATATAAGAAGGGTGACCATCACACCAGAGAAAAGAAAACTGTGCATCAATTCTAACTGTATCATTATTAAATATGTGTTATAATAATTGCATAATTTGCACTATAATATTGTAACATGACTAATAATGATTCTTTGATTGGATTTTTAAAACTTTAATTACACTAGCCATAAATACTTGGCTTTGTACATAAGGTGTCTTTCTTCATCCCACATAAAACATAGAGGATGCTTTTTTCTGATAACCTACCATAGATAACTTGCTGTTAAATGTGCATTTAGTGCTGCATTTGTGTCCTTCCTAGTATTTCTGTCATTCCATTCTTGAAGACATGTAGGGGAAAAGAAGCAACAACTCTCTAGATTGTCCACTGGTTCGTTTCTCAAATGTTTTCTACTTGTTGGGTGTGGGTTGTCCTATCCATGTGTCATTCTCCACTCCCCTACACTCACCTCTCCTCCCACCCCTCCACAACCTATTGTCCTTTTCTGTGTTGTTACAGAGAAAAAATTACACCCTTTCTCTTTGAAGCAACAAAATATTAATTCCTCTTAATCTTAAAGGCTTGTGGTATGCTCTAACAAAGAACTTCATCAGCTTTACTTCAATGGAAAAACCACTATTTCTTCTCAAGTCCACAGTGGAAAGGAAAACAGTTCATTTTATTCTTTCTTGAACCTACGTTTAATGTATTTGGAAACTAACAAAGAATTGCATTAGTTTCTAGTTTGTTATAGTATTTAAGGTGACTCTGGTCACACAAAAATCAAAATTTCTAGAACCGTGATCACATGCATTGTTCTCCTCTGACCTTTTTAAAATTGGTTTACATCTTAAAAATGCACAGGCTATAACAGATTTCCCAAAATGTGACAGATTTTTTCAGTGGTAGTTTTATAACTGCTGAATATTATCTTTCTGTTGCACTATTACACATTCCACAATGGCATTTGCATTTTCTGCAGCAGCATAACCTTTCTGATTCAAATGTCTTCTGATATGTAGCATCTACCATAAGCTTTTTCTTCAGCCTTTCTTGTTCTTCTTCCTGCACCATTATAGATGATTGGTCTTTTACCTAGTCATTAGAATTATTACTCAATCTTTAACTTATTTGTTATACTTTCTGTCTGGGAATTATTTGAAACTCCTTATAACATTAAAAATTTAATCAACAGTAATGAATTCAAAAGTCATTGCTGTGTTACCTTATTACATTTTTCCATGTACAGTAAATATGATCTCCAAACTAGTTTTCTACTCATTTTACAACAGTTCTGTGTAAAAAATTTGCAGATAGTTTCACTAATCACCTTGCCTATAAAACTCTAGTATGAGGCATGTAAATAAATGAAATATGTTTTATTTCTAAACTGACACAAAGAAAAACAAACCATCATGCTCACTCATCTCAGTTGCAATAACAACATTATTGTAGGTCATAATATCCAAGGTTTAGAATAAACTCAAAGTTCACAATCTGACAAAATTCAGGAGCTTTCCAGAGAGAACATAAAGAGATACATTAGCAAATCTAATCAAGTCATCAGTATGCACTGACTTCGTAAGAAGTCTTTTTAAATCATTAATCAGTGATATATAATTCATGTCTTAGTTGACATCTCCACCCACATTGCACTGAGGGAATACATAAATATAAATCTCTGCATATGGAAAGATGGCAAATATTTTCTCATACCAGCTGCTTAAATGTAGTGCTGCAATTTGGTAAAGAGTATTTGAAATATGATGTTAGAGGTGTTTTCTTATATCAACATCCTTACTGATAAAGAAAACAAAATCCTTAACTATTTCCTTGAGTCAGCTCTTTGAACTGAATCTTATAACTTCATCCTCTACTGCTTCTAAAGGTAGCAATGACTGTGATGTGAGCTAATTTGAGGTTCTAGGCATAATATTAAGATAACTTTAAGTTCTTCTCAAATTTTGGAATTCAAGACATACAAGAGGTGGAATTGTTACAACTACTGCACTTCAGGGAAGGACACAAAATTATTCCAGACTTGGAGAAACGCGAGATACACAAAACAAAAGGTAGTATGAGAGTAAAATACTTAATTCAATTGTCTAAAGACAGGCATGTCTGTGATGCTCCGAAGTAGCTGAGATAGCACATGTGGCTGGCAGATATAGCACCACATTTACAGGAGATCTGCAGCTGTGCACAGGCTGGCTGAGTGACCTAAGAGTGCTACAAGTGGGATTTAGAGTCTCTGCATAGGCAAGAAGATCCAGCATCTTGATCTTTCTTGACTATAGTTGGAATTTTAACACTGCAAACCTGTAGACATCTGTATTTGTTCTTTATTATGGATTCTGAATGCTCCCATATTTGACCAGGGACCAGCATTTATTCATAAATTGCAATTTTGAGAATGGACCCATCTGGTATATTTAGAGCTTTTGTGGATTTCTGCCCTGTACTGCAGCAGGTGAAAGGATTTATCTGGTCTGCCTGGGATTATCTGGCATTGTTCACCTAATCTGTTTTTTGTGATTGAAGGAAATTTCTTCTCCAGTAGAAGAAATTGCTTCTGAATTCATATATATTTGCCACAGTGAAAAGCTTTGTTTTGCCCAGTATTGGTTTTGATAGAGTGTATTGAGATCTTATGGATACTGTGAAACACAAGGTTAATTTAGAATATCACATATTCCTTTCTCATCTTACAGTCACTTACCATGTTTTCAGTAGCCCCAACTCCAAATTGAACTGAGTACACTTGGTATTTTAGGAAATTTGTGTTCAATCACTGTCCAGAGTATCTTGTTGGGGAAGAATTTGGAGGACGTTTCTCCATTAAGGCCATACTATACACCTTAACACAGCTCATGTTGCTGAATGGAGGCACACTGTTAGTCTTGTAGTATTCACACAAATCTAGGAGCACTGTGAGACTGATTTGGGTACAGGGATTGTCCCCTACATGGAATTATATGTCTGCTGCATTCAGTTTACTCAGATACAGTATGATCAGTGAAAAGATGTGCCAGTCTTGCCTTATAAGGAATCATAATATAATAAAATTAAATTATTTTTTTTCTTTTCAGAGATCTCTCTCTGTCTTCTCTCAAATATCACCTTAATTGTCTCTAGACAACTATCTCCACAGGTTTATTTGCTGGAATTAAAATATCTGTATCTCTTTACTAAAACTGGAGAGTTTTCATTTGCAGCTAAATGATTTTGACTATCACAGACAGAGGATAACTGAAATATTGAAGCAAGATTGTATTCTTTAGATGATATGAAACTTTTTGGAATATAATGTAGGCTTTTAATAAAAGAAATCACAGAACCATGAAATGATTAAAGTTGGAAAAAAACCTGTATGCTGGTTTTGACACAACAAAAAAATTTGGGGAAGAGGAAGGAGGGGGACATTCCAGAGTAAGGGTGTTGGTCTTTCCAAATCATTGTTACGTGTGATGGAGCCCTGCATTCCTGGGGATGGTTGAACACCTGCCTGCTCACGGGATGAGGTGAATTAATTCCTTGGTTTATTTTGCTTGTAAGCGTGGCCTTTACCTATTACACTGTCTTTATCTTGATCCACGAATTTTCTCATTTTTACTCTTCTGATTCTCTCCCCCATCCCATTGTGAGGGAGTGAGAAAGTGTTTGTGTGGGGCTGAGTTACTGGCTGGGCTTAAACCACGGCAGCCTCTGATGATCTTGTGGTCCAATCCCTCTGTTTAACCAGGGCCACCTAGAGCCATTTGTTCAGGACAACCTTTAAACACTGTTTCAGTATCTCCAGGAATTGACATTTTCAAAATCAGCAAATGTGCAAGTTGTACCAGTGCTTGGTCACATTCACAGGTAAAAAGTGCTTCCTGATGTTCGGAACACCCATTATTTCACTTTGAGCCCTTTGCCTCTGATCTTGTCATTGGGCATCTCTGAAAGAACCTGGCTCAATCTGCAGTCTCCCTTCATATATATGAAAAACAAAATATTTTTTCTTCCTGAACTCTGTGTTAAATTTATGAATACTTTCGACTTTCATTCCAGAGCTGTTATTCAGCTCTGTTGTTAGATGGCACATTTTTTTTCTTCAACATCTCACAGACATACAATGAAAGCAGTCATACTTATTCAAAATAAAATGAATTTTCCATACATGACTACATACATTATATTATAACACTTATCAGTTAACAATAAACTTAATGCATCAGCTAAAGAGTTTAAATATATTTTTCTGTCCAATTAAAAATTTCCAATGCAAACCTATGACCAAAGTAAATACCCCTTCTGAAGGTTTAAATACTACATTCAGGGACCTTGGCATATCTCTATTTCTGAAATAAGAACAGAATTTAAGTGCATTACTTTGTAAAAACAAAAACAAAAACAAAAAAAGGACTAAACCCAAAAAACTCACAAAACAACCAAAAAAACCCCACAAAAATTCTCTATGCAAACTTTCCTTTGGATTTGAGTCATATCTGAAGGGGGGAAATCTGCATAAACAAAGCTCTGAAAACCTCCCAACCTAGTTTGCCTTGACACAAATGTAAATTTACAGGAACATGTTTATAAAGTAATACAATGACAACCAGTCATTTTATGAGCAAACGAGCTTCACTATCTTATTCTTCTCCAAGAGGAAAAGAATTATAGACCTAGTATAAGACAATTAATAGACACTTTGTTAAACCAAATATTAGACAACAAAGAGCTAGTTTGTTTTCTGAAGGACTGGTGAGTTTTGGAGAACAGCGTTGTAAGAGTGCAATAGAAATAAAATTTAAAATACCAATAATTCTAATATTGAATTGTGTCCATTTTTCATCAGTAAAAGAGACATGAGGAATTTTTACATTGCATGACTCACTAAACTAATTAAAATTCCAACTCTGGAAGAAGGCTACAAAAATAAAATTTTAGTTAATGTTATATGTTTATTTTACTATACCATTGTATAGTATGGTAAATTTCTGATTTGCTTTGACTTTTCACAAGCTAATTTCATTCTCAATTCTTGTCTTACAGCTTCTTAAACAGTTACATGACTAAGTGATGAACTCTAGTGAAACAGTATACACACCAAAACAAAGAGTTCTCCAATTGGTAAGACTAAAATCCAATAGTTCTAGCAAGAATTCTGTTCATATGCTTGTTGTATATGAAATTATTAAGGGTCCTAATCAATGCTTTTCCTTCTTTAATAGACAGTTTCATATACAATGCATATAATATTATTTACAGGACCTTACCTTGCTTTTATGGCTCTGTGTATATAGTGTCAAAACATTACCAGTGTTCAGATGTAATAGACGTGACATGTGAAAGGCTTGTTTGTGGAGTACTTCTTCAATAGCCTTAAGGTCTTTGACTCTTTTATATAACACAGTGGTTTAATGTGATCCATTTCCAAAAATTCCATGTTGCCTCATGTTGATCTCATCACTATTGTTCAAATGATTATTAATAATTCCTCCTATTATTCTTTTCCCATATATTCTGATAGCAAAAGCTGTCCAGCTTATAATTGTCTGTAGCCTTTTTCTCTCTTTTTCTAGTGACAGAGATTGTCTGCCTTTTTTCAATCTTAGGTACTTATTTCATCATCTATTTAAGTCAGATATTTTAAACAAAACAATATTGCATTTAGATATTTGTGTAATAAGTGGAATATTTTTCGTTATCAGATCACTAGATTTTTCATCTTATTGATGGTTCTTGGATTTTTTATCACATATATAACACACAGATACTGTTTTCATGAATATGTCCACTAACTCTTTAAAGATCTTGTTGTATTATGGTGATAATCCTGCCCTTAATTTCTTTTACAAAACCCATAATTTTGGGTTAGCAGCATTTATCTGTTTCTGGGATATTTACGTTCCTGTCTTATCACTGATTTTTCTAAAACCTCTGCCAGACATTCTCTAGTTTTACTTTCATTCTGTTCACAATAAGAACATTTCAGTCCTGTTTATATTTCATTATCTCAACTTAATAACATAATTACTGCTGAGCTTTTCTCTGTTTAATATCTGTGATGATTAAAGCAAAAAATAAAATTACTATTAATGTTTATTCCTTTTAAAAATGTTCCCTTTCCTGTAAAGCACATTGGTTGTCTTAGTAGAGTTAATTGCCTACATGTCTGAACCACAGTATTTATTCTCCAATTTTTAGAGATTTGAGGGGAGTAGCGTATTCCTTTCCTGATAGTGGATATGTTCTTGTTTTATTCAACGTTTTTAAAAATAAGAAAGTAATTTAAATTAAGAAAAAGATTGTTGCAGTGCAGTCAATATAATTTTTATTGTTTTACCAGAGAAGAGAGCTATTTTTCATGCACAAAAATATCGCTTTGTTCTCACTGTTCCTTTCCTTTTTTCCTCGTAGCTGTCAGTACTCTCACTCTGCAGAGTATTATTTCCATGGGACTTAAAGATATCTTCTGCTTCGTATTACAGTTAGGAAATACGAATGAGGAAATCATGTCCAAAGCATTGCTACAAAGAAAGAATAAAAAAAATCAAGAAGTTGAGACTTCCAGATCAAAAATTCTATAAATTAATAATAAACCAGTGTTTTCTTCATAGGTCTGGCTATCTATTCTGATCAAAATGGATGAATGGGAAAGTAGAAGGTGATCTCATCTCCTGGGTCACTGAATGCTGTTTAATGCTTAAACAAGTTTACTACACAACAGTAAAACCCAAAGAGTAAATATATGGAGGAGCAAGTGCCAAGGATGTTTGAAAGTCTCAGGTGCCAGTGAACAATTCATTAGTTATACAGCCCATACCCTTTCTGTTCTAGCTGTCCATAGCTGACACGTGGACTGAAAATACGAAAAGTAGCTAACACAATGAGAAAAGAAAACAACTAAATTTGATATAAATAAAAGTTTTAGAAAAACAAATATTTACAGCCCTGCATTTGAGTACAGTTTTCATACAGATTTATGGCTTGTAAAAAAACACAACAATGTCAAATGGCACCCAAAGTAGAAGAAAAACCTATGCGAGCTTATCTAAGAAAATTGCAGTAGATAGAAAACTGATGAAGTGACATTTAGGCATAGTTTGAAAGAAAAGCTTTCAAGATCAAAAAAATTCCATTATCCTTTGAGGATTATATAAAAAATATTTGATCTACTTGACATGCACAGTATTGACATCCTATCTTTTGACTCACAGCATAGCGTATGTCTAGTTACTTTCAACATCATGTTATTTAGAAACTTTGTATGAGTTTTATTTCATTTAAAAAGTAACAATGTAAAATCTTTTAATGATAAAATAGCCTAAAATGTATGAAAATCTGTATAAAAAAGATATCAAACAAACTGTTTATACCACCACATGATCCCCTCAAAGGAAATAATATGGATATGAAGACTAAAAAAAAGAAAGATACCTTTACATCATTCCAAGCCTTTGCAAAAGAATCTACTACCAGCTCAAGTGCATCTTACTGCATGTAACTTCTAAAATACGTCTAATACGAGATGGTTGTTAAATAATACTATCAGCTGTTCATGACCTTTGACAACAGTTAATCTTTAAAAACAGCATACTAACTTACATCTGCATGGATGACGAACAGAGTAAATATTACTGTGGATGGCACGGATATCAGTGTGTACAAATATAACACATTGAGTGGAATGATTTCCCAAGTGAATAGTCTCTTTTTATCACTGTGTTAAACAGTAGCTGTCAAGTCTTAACATCCTTCTTTAGTAGAATTTCCTTGTTTCACAGCAGGAAAATAATCTATATATATATATGATACAAACATCACTTTATTAATTTCTGATTTTAACTCCTTAAAGAGGCACAGTATGAGCCAAAGAAAGGACAAAAAGATAAAAAATAAGAAGATGAACATGAAAATTATAAATCTGTTGTTACTGTCCAGAGCAAAAGAGATAACAGTAGCATAATTACTACATTCTTGGGCAGGATGAGCTCGTTAGCCTTCTGGCAGTCATCCTAGGAGAAGGACAATTCTAATCCCAAACCCAGGAGATGGAGCTCGCTTAGTCCTGTAAGGCCATCCATCTAAGAGAAGGTCACTCTAATCAAACCTATGTCCTGAGGACCTCGCTGTCACCATCCAAGCTTGCTCGGCCCTGGCGGATGAACCTTAGGATTAAAGGGTGGGTTCAGTTCCGCGCATACTGCATCTCACCTAAAAAATCCATTGCGCAGGCTTGAAGGCTTTACCCACATGCAAAAAGTCTTGTAGCAACGGGCGAGGGTCAAAACGGCAGGTGAAAGGTGCACTGGAAGCCGCAGACCCAACCCTGCATGCAGGCGGTTCAGGATATTGGTTATTTGAGACTGACCGGAGATGACAGTTTCTTGAGGCAGCATCCTGAATGACCAAGCAGCCTTTTCAAGGAGACCACTGCTTGCTCCACTTGGAGAGGGGCCTAGAAAAGGTGGCCTAAACAAAGCTCATCTCCACCTTCACCCGGTTGGTTAACCACAGACCAATGGCATCTTCTTCCAATACGGTCACACAAAGAGCAAAAGACAAAGGCGCACACCTGCCTCCAAAGGTGTACCTAAATTAACTCTAGCATGTTGGAACATCAGAACCATGCTCGATTCTGTGGATAGCGGACGTCCTGAGTGATGTTCTGCCCTAATTGCCCATGAACTGGCTCATCTCAACATCGACGTTGCTGCTCTCAGTGAAGTTCGCCTTCACGAGGAAGGCAGCCTCAGAGAACATGGTGCTGGTTACACACTCCTTTGGTCAGGTAAGCCCAGAACTGAAAAACATCTCTCAGGAGTCGGCTTCATGATCAAAAACTCTATTCTTCCTAAATTCGATAATCTACCGACAGGTCACTCTGACCGCATTATCTCCCTGTGCCTTCCACTCCACAACAACCAACATGTTGTCCTTTTTAGTATATATGCCCCAACTCTCCAAACTGACCCTGCCGAAAAAAAATTTTACGCTGACCTGCGCTGCCTTACCCAGAAGGTTCCTGCAGATGATAAGATCATTATCCTTGGTGATTTCAATGTCAGAGTAGGTAAGAATTTTGAAGCATGGAAAGGCATATTAGGCAAGCATGGTGTTGGAAATTGCAATGATAATGGTTGACTTCTGCTAGAATTCTGTGCGGAGCAACAGCTCACCATCACTAATACTATCTTTCAGCAGAAAAATAGTCTGAAGACAACCTGGATGCACCCCAGATCTAAGCATTAGTGCCTCATCGATTATGTCTTGGAGAGATGTCCGCGATGTCCTCCATACCCGCGTGATGCCCAGCGCAGAATGCCAAACAGACCATCGGCTTGTACACTGTCAGCTCAATTTCAATCTCAAATTCAAACCCAAAAGGGGCAGTATCCCAAGGAGAAGACTCCAAGTTAACAATTTCCAATCAGCCACAGTAAGAGACAGATTCCAGGCAAACCTTCAAACTAGGCTCAAAAACCATTCCACAGATTCTGCAGTTTCCTCCCCTGAAACAATTTGGCACCATATTAAAAGCAAAATCCTGCAATCCTCTGAAGAATCCTTAGGGTTCTCCCTCAAGAAAAACAAGGACTGGTTTGATGAAAACAATCAAGAAATCCAGGACATGAGAAAGAAGAGAACCACCCACCAAGCGCACCTTGCACTGCCTTCCTGTCACGCAAGAAAAACAGCCTTTTGTCTTGCATGCAGCAAGCTCCAACAGAAACTCCGTGACATCCAGAACAACTGGTGGATCGATCTAGCTGAAAAACTCAACTATGTGCAGATACAGGTGATCACAAAGGATTCTATGAGGCCCTGAAAACAGCATACGGGCCTACATACCAGGTCCAAAGCCCTCTGCTCAGCGCTGATGGGCAAACGTTTCTGACAGATAAAACCTCCATTCTGAATCGATGGTCTGAACACTTTCAGACTCTTTTCACTACCAACCGTGTAGTCCAAGACTCAGCAATTCAGTCCATCACACAGTAACCAGTAAAGTATGAATTGGATGCTGCCCCCACTTTTGGAGAAACCCTCAAGACCATACAGCAGGTGAAAATTGGCAAGGCAGCTGGGGTTGATGGAATTCCACTCGAAGTCTGGAAACACAGGGGCCTCATACTCCATACCAAATTTCACGAGTTTGTGGTGCACTGTTGGGAACTAGGCGAACTACCATCAGACCTTCAAGATACAGTCATCATCAATTTGTATAAGAAGAAAGGAATTAAATCAAATTCCTCAAATTACCATGGTATTACTCTGCTCTCTATTGCTGGCAAAATCCTGGCAAGAATACTCTTGAACAGACTAATACCCGCCATAGCAGAAGGAATTCTACCTGAAAGTCAGTGTGGTTTCAGAGTCAACAGGAGTACCACAGACATGGTATTTGTTCTCAGACAACTGCAAGAGAAGTGTAGGGAACAGAACAAAGGTCTTTATGTAACCTTTGTCAACCTCACCAAGGCTTTCGGTACTGTGAGCAGAAAAGGTCTGTGGCAGATTTTGGAACGTTTAGGTTGTCCCCCCAAATTCCTTAAAATGATCATCTCACTTCATGAGGATCAGCACGGCCAAGTCAGATATGGCAACACACTTTCTGAGCCCTTTCTAATAAAGAATGGTGTGAAACAAGGCTGCGTTCTCGCTCCTACCTTATTCACAGTCTTTTTCAGCATGATGCTCCAAAGGGCCACGGCAGACCTCGATGATCAGGATGGTATCTACATTCGATATCGTACTGATGGAAGCCTATTCAGCTAAGGCGACTGAAGGCCCACCCCAAGACCTTAAACCATCTTGTCTGGGAGCTGCTTTATGCTGATGACGCTGCCCTTGTTGCCCACACAGAAGCAGCCCTGCAGCGTTTAACATCCTGCTTTGCAGATGCTGCTGAGCTCTTTGGGTTGAAAGTCAGCTTAAAGAAGACAGAAGTTCTCCATCAACCTGCACCTCAGGAAGTCCCCCATCATCCCCACATCACCATTGGTCAATCAGAGCTCAAATCAGTCCAGCAGTTTAATTACCTAGGTAGCCTCATCTCCTTGGATGGTAAGATTGACAGAGAGATAGACAACAGGTTAGCAAAGGCGTATAGTGCTTTCAGAAAATTCCATAAAAGAGTATGGCATAGTAAACACCTGAAGAAAAGTACAAAGATCAATGTTTACAGAGCCATTGTGCTGTCTACTCTCTTATATGGTTCCGAATCATGGGTCATCTACCGCCACCACCTGCGTCTCCTAGAACGCTTCCATCAACGCTGCCTCCGTACAATCCTAAACATCCACTGGTCAGATTATGTGACCAATGCATCTGTTTTCGAACAGGCAGCAATCACAAGTATTGAGGCCATGTTGCTGAGAACACAGTTGCGAAGGGCAAGGCATGTCTCAAGGATGAAGGACCACCACCTCCCTAAGATCTTGCTTTATGGTGAACTTGCCACCAGCTGCCGCAAGAGAGGAGCCTCAAAGAAAAGATACAAGGACTCCCTGAAACAGCATCTCAGCCTCAGGCATATTGATCATCATAACTGGTCTACTCTGGCCTCCAATCGGGAGGCCTGGAGACACACTATCTATAACGCAGCTGTCTCCTTTGAGAACGCACGCAGGATCACTCTCGAGGAAAAAAGACAACGCAGAAAGAACCGTGTCTTGCAGAATATACCATCTAAGGAGCCTTTCTGCTGTGCCTTTTGCAATCGGACATGTCTATCTCCTATTGGCCTCATTAGCCACCAGCGTGCTTGCAACAAATTCCTAAATCTTTGTTCGCGAAGCCTAGCCATGAAGCATAAGAATTAACCAATAGATTGTGGATCAAATCAATAAGACAATTAGAAGAAAATATTGCTTTACTTCCTCATTACTGGAAATGTAAAAACATTATAAAGTTAAAAATAAATGAGAATCAGTTGTTACCATAGATTTCTGACACCAGTATTAATTTTCAAAACTTATCTCTGTTTACAAGCTTTCCTAATACCTAGAGGGTGGTACTAAAAGCCAGAGAAGCCAAGGAATACGTTGCCAGTGAAGTTTAACTCTGATAGAGAAATGCAGAATATGAGCAAATAGTACTAATCCACAAAGGTAAAAAATATCATTGTTTTTCAAATCAGCTGAAGTATATGGTTTGAAGAACATCCAAGATGAACCTAATGGTCAGTGAAAAAGTCACACATAAATTCATACTGTGCCTGAATTTCTAGAAGTACAGGAAATGTATCACTACAAATCATGTCTCATGACATGATTTGAAGAAAAGTCAAGAAAGAGTAAACAAGAGTAATGTGTGTAGGAAGACTCATTGCAGCCAAGATTATAAAAAAATACCATTTTATGGGCTCATCAAGGCCAGGAAAGAAGATATTATTTCCAGAATTCTTTCAAAAATTTATCTGTGAATTGTTTTTGGAATTGAAGTTGTTAAGCAGTTTATTAAGAATGTTGCTAATGACAGCTATATTAAAGTCAAGAAACCTGTATGAAATTAAAACGAGTTCAACATTTTTGGCTGTAAACGAGTGGCTGTACACTTTTCCAAAAGCCAAAAGACTCCTTACATACATACCTACTTCAATACTATTGTTACATTCATGGCTAAGCTTCGCGAACGAAGATTTGGGAAGGGCTCTACCCACTTTTCTTGCAAGCGCGTTGGTGGCTAAAAAGGCCAATACGAGAAAGGCATGGCCGGTTGCAAAAGACACAGCAGAAAGACTCCTTGGATGGTGTATTCTGCAAGGCTCGATTCTTTCTGCATTGTCTTTTCTCCTCAAGGGTGATCCTGCGTGCTTTCTCAAAAGCATCAGCAGCGTTATAGATGGTGTGTCTCCAGGCCTCCCGATTGGAGGTCAGAGTAGACCAGTTATGATGATCAATATGCCCGAGGCTGAGTTGTTGTTTCAGGGAATCCTTGTATCTTTTCTTCGGGGCTCCTCTCTTGCGGCAGCTGGTGGCAAGTTCATGATAGAGTAGGATCTTAGGGAGGCGGTGGTCCTTCATCCTTGAGACGTGCCCTGCCCATCGCAGCTGCGTTCTCAGTAGCATGGCCTCAATACTTGTGATTGCTGCCTGTTCGAGAACAGATGTATTGGTCACATAATCTGACCAGTGGATGTTTAGGATTGTGCGGAGGCAGCCTTGATGGAAGCGTTCTAGGAGACGCAGGTGGTGGCGGTAGATGACCCATGATTCGGAACCATAAGGAATTTCTGATAATATAAAAAATACAAGTACCAGCATTAGTGCAACTTAACCCTTTTTTTTATTTAATGGGGGAGAAATTAGCTATATTTTTAGTCTACTACTTCTCTAATTCAAAAATGAAAGTTACATCACATCTAAAATAGCATATCTCACTATATAATTATGTTATTTGCAAGTAGATATTAGTACAATTGAAATTAACTTAATATTTTAACAATATCATATGGTGTATTTGGAGTGCTTACTAAAGACTATGCTATAAACTTTTCTAAGAATCTGCTTTCTTCAGGGTGTCATAAATAATGGGGTTTGTTTCTAGTTTTTGTTGTTGCTTTGAGAGGTGCGTGTGCAGAGCTTTCATCCTTAAATATTTATGAATATGATGCTGTTATTGAGGACAAAATTCACAATGTTTCCTTGAAGAACAATTTTATGTAAAAGAATGTATTCAGTGTTAGATAAAGCCGCAAGCAAGCCAATCATATACTGTTTAAAAAAGAATAAATAGTAAATTAGCCAAAAAGAAAAGTCTCAAATAGTTTTCCTTTTCTTTTAATCTGTTTTCTTTTTTTTCTTCAACAAACAAATGAAGGTGAAAACCAAATTACACATGGCATAGGAAAAAGTTTATGAGGGACTATGTCCCATGGGAAGGATCCCACATTGGAGCAGGAAGGAAGCATGAGGAAGAAATAGCAGCAGTAGTAAAGTGTTACTAACTGATCACAATTCCCATAACCCAACCTAAGGGAGGAGATAGAAAAATTAAGAGTGAAGGGGGGTAAGCAGGGAGTAGGGGGAAGGTACTTGTAGTTTTGTCTTTGTTTCTTGCTATCCTGTTCTGTTTTTATTTGGAAGTAAATCAAATTAATCTTCACAAGTTGAATTTACTTTGCTCAAGACAGTAATTGAAGAGTTTTTTTATCTTGACCCGTGGAATTTTCCATCTTACTTTCCCCCTCCATCTTGCCGAAGAGAGCGAGTAAGAGAGTGACTGGGTAGGGGTCTGTTAGCCAGTCAAGGTTAACCCAACACCACCCACCTTGGCCCCTTCAGGAGCCGACTCTCAAATATGCTGATCTCTCTAGTAGCCAGCTCAGATTTATGACCTCCCCAGTATTTGGCTCCCAAAACTCTTTTTCTACCACTGATGAACACAGAACACAGAAAAGAACACACAGAATATGCTGAGTTGGAAGGGACCCACAAGAATCATCAAGTCCAACTCTTAGCCCTGCACAGGACCATCCCCAAGAGTCGTACCATGTGCCTGAGAGTATTGTCTAAATGCTTCTTAAATTCTGTCGGACTTGGTGCTGTGACCATTTCCCTGGGAAGCCTGTTCCAGTGCCCAGCCACCCTCTGGATGAAGAACCTTTTCCTTATATCTAACCTAAACCTCTCCTAACACAACTTCAGGCCATTTGCTTGGGTTCTGTCACTGGTCACCACAGAGAAGAGATCAGTGCCTGCCCCTCCTCTTCTCCTCATGAGGAAGTTGTAACTGCAATGAGGTCTCCCCTCAGTCTCCTCTTCTCCAGGCTGAACAGACCAAGTGACCTCAGTCACTCCTCATACAACTTCCCCTCAAGGCCCTTCACCATCCTTGTTGCCCTCCTTTGGACACTCTCTAAGAACTTAATATTTATATTGTGGTGCCTAAAACTCACACAATACTCAAGGTGAGGCCACCCCAGTGCAGAGCGAGACAATCCCCTCCCTCGACCAGCTGGTGATGTTTTGCCTGATGCCCCCAGCTTGCAGTGATTGCCCACACTGACCTACACAACCGCAAAGTGCATATATTCTAAGTTTATAAGCAGACAGTAAAACTACTCAGTTTTCAGAAGACTTATGCAAGGACTTCAGTTATCTAAAGGGAAATCGTGCATCAAATTCAATTATATGAGATATTTTTCAGCTGACACAAATAACATTCTATGTTTGTCCTTTTTATTTCTGCCAGATATTTTACTATGATTCATTTTAAGGAGAATTGTAATCTTCTTTTCTCTCTAAAAAAATAAACTTGCTGAAAAACTTGGAAAGGTGAAAAAATTATAAGCAGCATAATATTGGACAAGAAATAACTTGTTAAAAATGCATACATATGTTTGTTAAAGTGGGACCTCTCTAACAAAACCCATCACAGCTTTTCTGTTCCCTTAAGTTTTCCACTGTTTTAGAACTTCACTTAAAATAACTTAAATATTTCTAACATGGATTTATGAGATGTCAGACAATGGTAATTGCAGGATATAACCTTCTATCCAGAAACCTCAAAGTATTGAACAACCTTACAAACCGATTTACCAACTCTTAAGACTTCACTAGTATGAAAAAGTGTACAATGGGCCTTAATATTTTCCATAACTTACCAAATACAATCAGTATAAAAGAAAGTTGTGAGTTCCTCTACAAGCAAGGTCATGTAAATTTATGAAAAAAATTAATGAGTGTTCCCTTATTTCAGTCCAAATCAAATATGTGGAATAATTTTGATTCTCTTTAAGAGTTCTTTTGGGAATAAACATTGTAATAATCCATTAGATTCAGGTTATTGGTGAAACAGATGATGTCTGAAGAACAGATCTGGAGACAAAGAGACAAAGAAAACCTGGCAGAGAAAATTTTGAGTAAAACATTTACCCAACTCATACATGTTTCTAAACACCTGTGGTCAGTTGCTGCATAGCTGTGTTTTCATCTTGGCTTGTACTGGCATCTCTACAACTACCAAATAAGGCAATGGTACACGGACTTTCAAAACTGTACAGTTCAAACCAGTACAGCAAGCTTATAAAAGGCCCTTCCCAGAGCTTATGCTCTCAAGTGTCAGAGATATATTTTTAATGCCTTTTTTACCTGCATTTCTTATGCTATTTTTTTTTACTTTTACAATACAGTTGTATGAATGAAAGTCAAGATAAAACACTTACCCCTATAATGTTAGATATAGTCTCCATGATATTGTTCACACTGATGGTGCCTTTTGCTGTTTTTGTATACCTTTTAAAAGCCATTACCCTGATTCTGTATTGCATGGCATTTGGGGTAGACATTTATATCTGTGCAATGTGAATGCAAACTGTATATGTGACTTTAAATATGTAACTTTATCAGGTTCTCATTAGAGCATTGTTTTGCTTAGGAGTAACTCCCTCGAGGAGGGATGGGACTGTGAGTTATCATGACAATCATCTTTATGAGAAGGGTAGTAGAAGTGAGTTTGTAATGAGATTATCATAATGTCCTGTATTTTATACAATTTTTTTAAAGTCTCAGGTTCAAATGGTTTTAGTAATCTGATTTCCATTAAAGTAGTTTGGAGTCATGTGGCTTTAATATCACATGGCACTAGGCAATGCAGATGAAATAATTACTAATATCATAATTACATAAGATTTCACAGAATCACAGAATATTCTAGGTTGGAAGAGACCCAGAAGGATCTTCAAGTTCAACTCTTAGGTGAATGGCCCTTATATTGTTTCCAGTAGATACCCTGTCTGTGTGATATGCGTAGATTTCTGTGTGTTTAAAATCTGATTTCTCCCTGGTATGAAAGAAATTAAAACCAGTAAGTTTTGGAAAAATTTTTACAGTGAGTGTGAAAAATTTTTTGACACTGGAAGGCTACTAGCTACAGAACCCTAATAAAACTACAATAAACAGGTACACTAGAATGTCTGGTTTTATAATTAAGTGATAATAGCAGTATTGTGCTACTTTATGAGGTTATAATCCTGTTTCCAAACTATGAGGCTGAAAGATGAACATTTTATTCCAAGACTAGAACTACATTATTGCCTCATAAAACAGTGCAGCAGCACATTATCAGTAGGATGTGGCTAGGATTAGTGCCGCTGTAGCTTTTTGTACTTTTTAACTCTTTAGAGTAAAATTTGTTTAGAGTTATACATAATTTATGAATACCTGTGGTGAGATGGTAATGAGTTTGAAACTGGATAAATAAGTAAAACCACAAAAGACTGCATGAAACAGTTCTGTCAATTACTACTTTGTAAATATATTCACATAACTTTGAAAGGAAAGTAAAAAACGTGAGTAATAATGCTCATTTTCTGTTTGCATACAACTGTGGGACTATTGACTTACACTATGCCTTTAGTCACTTAGTGAAGTAAAATGGATAATGCAGAAAATGCTGCCTTAGGGTTAATCTGCAAGCATCTATATTTTGTATTACTCATGTGAATAGTCATAATGGAGTCAATGTAGCTACTCAGATATGTAAGTTTATCCACACATATTAAAAGATTCAGGGTCAGGAACATAATTCCTTGTTGATCTTACTTTGAACATTTTGACATTTGAAAATATGAATAAACCCTTCTTGTTATCAATGTAAAGCAAAATGAATATATATGGAAGCAGTTGCTGACTGCAGATTATTCACTTAAGTGGGGTAGAGTTACACTTGGCTAATGACAAGTGGACAAAGTACATCACACACAGAGAATGACCTTGGTTGTCAGCTGTAGGCAGGCTACACTTCATTCTTAGTCCAATACTTTTCTATTTCTTTATTTAGATTAGGACAAAACTCTTGTCTTTCTTCTCTATGCTGGAAAGCTACTTTGTTATACCACTTGTGTGCTTGTACCTTCATCAATTCTCTTTTAATCAGAGTTCTTCAGTTATCTATGAATTAAATGTCCCAGAAATTACCAGTTTCTTCTCTAGCTTCTTTTCAAAATGTGGTGAATACCTAACTGGTTGAAGAGGTATGGTAAAAATCTATTCCCAGTTATAGTGAAATGTAGTTTCTGAACTTAAATACGTACTTTGTGCATTATGGCATCTGTCCAGCTCATGAAAGATTTCACTACAAAAATATTTCAGAACAAAAAATTATGCAAGGAATAGCTCCATTGGAGGACTTTTTTCAATATCAGATCAAGAGAACAAAAATTGTACAATGATCCAACCAACTAACACATCCTTGTTGTATGTCTGCCACAGAAATGTCTCTGAGAGCAAATGTGAGTCTCACAAATTTATTTATTTATTTTCCTAGTGTGTGACCTGAGCTGCACTCCCTAGCTACTATTTACCATTCTTCAGTCTTTTTCCCATAACCAGCTTACTCAAACTGCACATAGGATATAAAATTTGCTTAGAAGTGGAGCCAAGCTACTGCTGTGGAAACCAATTTTTTTCTTCAGCAAAAGCAAAATGCTGCATTTTTTTCATGCGTGTTACTGCTGACACTGTCTCTTTTCACCTTCAACTGGATACAATAAGATGACAGTGTCATATTTCAGTATTTGTGAAGGCAATAGAATGGTTTGCCTTCTACATCACTGTCTGACTTTAAATAATTAATCCTATACTATCCCTGTGAGGTTGATAAGTATTATCCTTCTCTTATAGATGAGGCAGTAAAGACCAAAGACTAAATTCTATTGACGTCAGCAGAGGGTTATTAAGGATTTTGTAGAAATCCTTAGTCACAAAGTTAAAGAGTCTCTAGCTCCTAATTCTTTGGCCCATCTAATGGTCTAAACTAACTACTAATAAACACATTTTAGTGCTTCTCCTACAGAACCACGGATCGTCCCCAAATATACTGAATACAAAAGGGTATAATTTATGCATTGCATCTGATATTCTCCAGAAGGCTATAAAGACATGAACTGCAGAACAGTTTCCTCTCTTACAATTATATTTTACTTCTTTTTGCCATTGAAGGAAAAAGCAACACAGCCTAAAGTCCATTTATTATTGAGGAAAAGTGAGAAGCTATTTTAATCTACTTCTAATTAATCCTTTTTAGGATTTATCATTCATTTACTTTTGTGCTATGCATCATTTGCATATGGTAAGATGTAATACATGCTGTTTGGCACATAGTTAATGCAGGAAAACTATAGAATTCTTAGTATTTTAGCATGTTATTCAAAAATCAGCACTGCAATCTGAGCGCCAGCTGCTAGACATCAAACCGGTGAGACAATGATATATAGAAAGATGGTGATGTAGATCTGTAGAAATCTGATTCAACATGTAACAATTTTAATGGGAAATAACCAATTAAAAAAAAAAAAGGAGTATAGTAAGGTCAGCTGACACACAGGACTTTCATTTAAATTCTTAACCTGAGGAAAACACTCAGAAACTGTTTACCAGGAATTGTCTCTGGCCTAGAATTGTTTGGGAGATTTGTAATTGGCCACAGAAAATTCTGAATAATTTTAGAATAATCACTTGAAATCCAGCATCCAGCAGCATTCGCAACTTCAACCTACAAGCATAAACATAGCCAAAGAAACAGCTGTCACCCCACTGTCAGATAAGATTCTGTCCACATTTTGCCTTCCTATCCAATTATGACTGCATGAGTAAATGCAAGATAAGATAGGAAGATCACTGGTTGAAAGGTGTTACAGCAAGTAGTGAGTGGATCTGCACCTCTGTATGTGTGTGCAATCGGGTAACCAAACTGTTTCATTAACATGAGAAAAAAAGCAACCAACCAACCAAACAAAATACTCAGGTGATTACTCAGTTTTTGGGTGCCATTTTCTCATAATTACTGATCATTATTTCTGATACATTACATTTAGAGTAGAACGGTGGGTATTTCATCCTACCTCATGCTGGATGTCTACAGGCTAAATATTCACACTGGTCATCTGTAAAAAAGTTAAAGGAAAGAGGGGGGAAAAAAAGGAATTTTTAGACGATGAGTTGTTTTGTTCTCTAGTGATTGCTAAAATCAAGCAAAATCAGACTGTGTGGAAGTGCCTATATGTCCACAAAGACCATGAAGAAGAGCTTATATACAGGATAATTAGAAGGTTGTAGATATCTAAAGGCAAATGAAATTAATTTTGCTCAAGGAGTCTAGGAAGTGAGATAAGGTTGGCAGGGTACTTTGAACAGTGGAGGGCATTACTCTGACAGTGAAAGGAGCTGGGGCCTTCCCTGACTTCTCTTTGTTTTTGGAAAAGGTATTTGGCTCATGCTTCCAAGACTTGCAACTGGACTCATTTTAAAGAAAGCATTGTAGTAAGATATTTGGGGAGTCAAGACTTATTATTTGTCCAGATTGTAAATAAACTAAAATTTGGCAAACCTTTCAGTAGAGTGTTTTCATCAAGCCTTTCTGTTTTTCACAGTTATAACAGCTGATCTAACAAATGTTATTATCTTTCCTCAGTTTGTTTCATTTACATAAACACTTGTATTATGGAATCTGCTTTGCCTGATTTTCCCATAACCAGTTTTTATATGTCTTCAGAATTATTTCTGAGAAAATTGTAACCTCGAGATTTTGATTTATTATCCCCACAAGTGTGTATATTCTGTACATAATAAGGGAAATGTCAGTCCAGTGACACATGCAAAATATTCTAGTACACAGGGGAACATATTGAAATTCACAAAAAAAAGATTTAGACAACATATAGAGTATTTCAGGGAAAATTTAATATTATGAAATTAAATTCAAGGAGACAGCGGTGACCATGGCGGTGCTGGGTTAACAGTTGGACTCAACGTTCTTCAAGGTCTTTTATAACCTTAATGATTCTAGTATGATAATAATAATCATGATAATAATGATAGGAATAGTAAAAACAGCAACATTCACAGTCTTCTTAAAATGTGGAAATAAATTTACTAAACTCATCCTTTCAGGATAAAGGCCTTAATAGAAGTAACACGACAGAGAGGTATTCAGAGAAGGTAGTATTTTGTTCCTGAAAAGGCTGGATGTTCTAGTAAATGAAAAGAAATTCTGACTTTGACTTTTCTAAAAGAGTAAAGACTAGAGAATTTTTTATTTTAAAATCATTTCTAAATTCCTTAAAATATATGACATTTATATTTACACATAATTTTTTATTTATTTATTACATATCTATATTAAATGCAGGTTTCAATCTGTGGAATTCTTTCCTTCTACTCAGAAACATACTGTAACTGACAATGTAAAAGTAGAAATAAAACATATTTTCACAAGATTTTAATCTTAATTTGTCATTTGTAGTTCTATGAATGTGAAAATCCCTAGACTCTAGTTTTCAATGTAATTAGATTTAAACTAAAATAGATACTTTGTACAATGATCAGTTCACTCTTTAAAGGTGCACTGTAATGAAGCGTACTCTTTTATTACCCACTAATTACAATTAGAGTTCAAAATTCCACTATGATTAGCCTCTGATTATCACAGTGCTTTGTGAATAACAAAATAATGACTCCACTTAATTGCTAATAGCAAACCATAGATAAAACCAACATTTTTTTAACCATGCAAAAGATGTAAAATAAGAAATAAAAAAAATATCATGCTTACCTTTATATGCCCTTTTAACACCACTCAGTGAAGATTGAATATGCTTTCATTTGCATCAAAATTGCATTCTGGAAAAACATCTAGTTGTATTTGGGCCTAATCATTGTCACAAACTTTATTTGGAACTGTACTGTTTGTGTTAATATTATAAATAATATTTTTTCAAATTCATTAAGAAAAATTATCAACACACTTTTCATTTGTTTACGGACATTCTGCTTAAAGGTTTAAGGGCACTCTTGCTACTGTACCTGCTAATGCTGCTTAGCTGTAAACTCTGCGGGAATTAACAAGGCTCACAGACATCAACAAAGCTACATGGACCATTATCAAAAACCAGATATTTCACATCTTAGGGATTTCTGATATTCAGTGCAAACTGTCCTTTCCTTCTACAGAATTATCATTTAAAAAAGGCTTTTTCAGCTATTTAAAGATTATTTTTGTGATTGTCCTAAGAACTAAATCATTGCTTTTCAAAGAACATACACACAAGCCGTCATTTTCTAAACCAGATTTCATAGAATGGTTTGGGTTAGTAGGGATATTCATCTAGATCATCTGGTCTAACCCCCTGCTGTGGGCAGGAACATCTTTCACCCCATCCAGCCTGACTTTGAACACTGTCAGTGATGGGGCATGCACAATTTCTCTGGATGGTGTCTCACCATTCTCATCATAAAAAATTTCCTCCTTATGCCCAGTTTAAGATTACACTCAGTTTAAAACCACACTCAGTTTAAAACCATTACTCCTTGTTCTTTCACTACAGCCATTGGCAAAAAATCTTTCTCCATCTTTCTTATAAGCTCACTTTAAGTATTGTGAGGCCACAATAAGGTATTACTAGGTCCTTCTTTTCTTTGTGTTGAACAACCAACATGTCTCTCAGTTTGTCTTCAGAGGAATGGTGTTCCAGTCCAGTGATTGTTTATGCAACCGTCCTCTGGACTGCTCTAATAACTCCATGTCTTTCTTGTGCTGGGGACCTCAGAGCTGGATTCAGTACTACAGATCAGATCTTATGAGAGTAGTTAGAGCAGCAGAATCACCTCCCTCAACCTCTGGGCCACACTTCTTTTGATTAGTGGAGATGATTGGCTTTCTGGGCTGGAAGCACACAGTAGTGGGTCATGTTCAATTTTTCATCCTTCAGTATATCCAAGTCCTTCTCTGCAGGAGTCTTCTCTGATAATAAATCCTCCAGTCTGTACTATTACTAGGGATTACTCCAACTCATGTGCAAGACATTGTACTTGGCCCTGTTGAATTTCATGAGTTTCACGTGGCCCCATAGTCTGTCAAGGTCTCTATAAATGAAATCCATTTGCTTTAGTGAACGAACTGCAGCACTGAGCTTGGTGTGATCTGCAAATTTACTGAGAGGGTACTATGCTATTAATAAAGATATTAAACAATATTGGTCCCAATGAAGACTCTTGAGGCGTGGTAGCTTGACTCTGGCTCGTGTCCACCTGGCAAGATGCCTGCCAAAGCTACTCTATCACTCCCTCTCAGCAGGACAGGGGAGAGGCAATATAATGAAAGGCTTGTGGGTCGAGACAAGGCCAGGATACCATCATGGGTAAAACAGACTCAACTTGAGGAAAATAGATTTGAATATATTACCAATCAAATCAGAATAGGTTAATAAGAAATAAAAATCTTGAAAACACCTCCCCCACTCCTCCTTTCTTCCCAGGCTTAATGTTACTTATGAGTTTGCTATACCCTACCCCCAGGTGGTGCAGGGGGATGGGGAGCGGAGGTTACAGTCAGTTCATCAAGCACAGAGTTCTTCCTGCCACTGCTTCCTCCCTCCCCCCACAATCTGCTCCAGCATGGGGTCCCTCCTAAGGGAGACAGTCCTTCATGAGTTTCTCCAATGTGAGTCCTTCGTGCAGGATGTAGCTCTTCATCAATTCCTCTAGTGTGGGTCCCTTCCATGGGTTGCACTCCTTCAGGTACTGCTCCAGTTCAAGTCCACCACAGGTTCATAAGTCCTGCCATGAAACCTGCTCCAGCTTGGGCTTCCCAAAAGGTCACAACCTTCTTCAATCATCCACATGCTCCAGCATGGGATCCTCCTGGATCTGCAGGTGGATATCTTCACTATGGATGCCCACGGGCTGCAGGGGGACAGCTGCCTCACCATGATCTTCCTCACAAGCTATAGAGAAATGCCTGCTCCTGTGCCTGGAGCAGCTCCTACCTCTCCTTCACTGACCTTGGTGTCTGCAGAGCTGTTCCTCTCACATGTTCTCACTCTTCTCTCCAGCTGCAATTACCCAGTTGGATTTTTTTCACTTTCTTAAATATGTTGGAACAGAGGTGCTACTGCTGTCACTGATGCGTTTGGCCTTGGCAAGAGGCAGGTCTGTCTTGGAGCTGCCTGTCATTGGCTCTATCAGACACAGGGGAAGCTTCTGGTAGTTTTTCACAGAAGATTGTAACTCTTTAGATGCAGTTATCCAGCCAATTCCTTATCAATTTAATGGTCCATTCATCAAATCTATACCTCTTTCATTTAAAGGTAAGAATTCTGTGGGTGTCTGTATCAAAGGCCTGACAGAAATTTAGAAGGATGACTGCAGTTGCTCTTTGTTCACTAATGCAATCACTTCATTGTAGAAGACCATTGGACTAGTCAGGTGTAACTTGCCCATGGTGGACCTATGCTGACTGTCTCTAATTACAACCTCATCTTGTGCTCTTGTGCTCTAAGATTTCCTTAAAGAACTGCCAGGTCTGTTCACCTTTCATGCCTCTGAGGGCAGTTTTCCAGTGGGTCCCAACCAATAATTCCTCAGAGAACTGAAAGCTTACTGTCATAAAATTCAGAGACTTGATGCTATACTTACCCTGGTCCATATTCCTTAAGACCATGAAATCCACCAGGGCATGATCACTGCAGACCAGACTGCCTGCAGTCTTGATATGTCTAAGTAGTACATCAGTGTTGGTAAGCAATGCTACTCCTCTGTTTGGCCTTTCTGTCTCCTGGATTAAGAAGTTACCCCTGATGCACTCAGAGTCTCCAGGGCTGCTTACAGCTTGCTGTACTGCTTTTCCAGCAGACCTCAAGATGACTGAAATCCCCCAGCAGGATCAGAGTCTGTGAACTTGGTGCTTCCTCAAGTTGAAGTAAGAAGGATTTGTCAACAACTTACTCTTCATCAGGCAGCCTGTAGTAAAAACAAACCACAAGGCTTTGTTTGCTTGACTTTAATTTTCACTCAGAAGATCTCAACCTGTTCATTGCCATTTTTCAAAGATAACTCAGTGCAATCAATCCATCCATTTCTATGCATAGAAGGTGACATCTCTTCCTCTCTTTCTTTGCCTATACCTTCTGAAAGTTTGATTGCAGTGCTCTAGGATTCAGTGATAAGATCCTAGTTTTTTAGCTTCACAGTGGTTTCCAGCATGTTTGTTACCCATTCTGCATGCGTTGGTATAGAGTCACTTCCATTAGTCTATTGACCATGTCATATTTTTAGAGGAATAAGTTCTAATTCTTTTGAAGCATTTGGCAGGTGTTTCCCTGGTAGTTCCTAATACATTAGCAACCCTTGTGTCTTCTCTGTTACTCAAAACTCCATTCCCTTACCCTAGTAACTCTAGTTTAAAATTTTCCTTATAAGTCTGTCCAGCTTGTTGGTGAAGACCTTCTTGCCCCACTTGGTCAGGAGAATCCTATCAGCCCCCCTTCTCAAATTTAGATACATGGTCATAGAAGCCAAAACCTTAAGTATGGCACCTGCCATGCAGCCAGGCATTCACCTGTTCAGTTAGTCTACTCCTTCCAGGACCCCTTCCTCTGAATGGTAGAATAGAGAAGAAAAACACCTCTGCTTCATATCCTTTTAACATATGCTCTGAAGGATTGCTACAACCCACCCCAGAAAGGAGGGGGCAATCCAGGTTCTTATTAGTAAATCCCTTGGGATGGATTAGAGTGAAACGACACTGAATAATCGGTGTTTGAAAACATATATATGTAGGGTTTGTTTTAGAACAATTTTGTTTCAAATGTAAACAGCTATGTTGCCATTTTGGGTGTTATCATCTATATCTATCATCTATAGCAATATGATATAAAGATAACCTTTAGGGAAAATGCATAAAGGAGAGAAAGGAAAAGACAGGATAAGGGGAAGGGAGAGTAAAGGAAAGAAAAGATGAGACTGGAAAGATGTATATTGTCGCCGCCCACGGGGTCCAGTGATGAAACTTGGTAGTTGCAGCTTCCATGTCTGTTGGTTGAAGTGGTGGTCTTGATCCACTGGGGGTGGTGGAGGGAAGCCCACACACTCAAAGAAGGTATGAGTTATATCCGTGGATAATGTCCCGGGCCGTACCATGAACCTCCAACGTTTCCTGGGCCTGCGCAGAGTTTACCTACCTTTCAGGATTAGCAGGGGGATGGGCTTGGATGGGCCAACAGTTGCGTTTTCCCAGCCTTCAAAAGTCCCCTGGCGATTCTAGAATGCATAAATCATTAACTGTTTCAGTCTCTGACAAGGGCATATAGTGTTTTTCAATGGTTCTAAGTTACTTCTACATAGAGTAGTAGGAGTGGATGATAATCTGTAGGGTTCACCAGGCTTGGAAGCCTCTCAGAGATGTCACAAATGTAAGGTCCTAGTAGACTGCAAATTTCTCTAGAGAAATTTTGTGGACAGAAAGGGGGTAACAATTTAATTCAGTGCCGTTGATTTCTGAAGAGAAATATATCTATGCAGCACTTCTGGTGGCCTGAAAACTACTGAAAATAAGATGACATATCTGGGAACAGATAGTGGGTGCCTTCTGTCCTTTAGAAGTACTTCTGATTACGTACATAAATATTCAATATTACAACACAGTTCTGAAACTCACCAAATATTTTGATCTTCCTTTTCCCAAAAAGAAGGCACAGTGGTGCTGTCCATGGGGCTGATGAGGGCCTAACAGAATCCTACATAAGGTCTGGGAGCAAATTATTAAGAAGTTGATTTTAACATGTAGCTTTTAAAAAAAATTGATCGGGGCGTAGAGAGGTTTTCTTAAAAGAGATGACTAAAGAAAAGTTTCTTTCCCTTCATAAAATGAAAGATCAAAACTGATAAGGTTACTTTCTGTGATCAGATAGTTTTTTGCTTCACAGAGAAATTAATATAATTTTCTAATAGAGTCAAAAACAGGTTGCAAATTTCCAACTACTAACTGACCAGGCCCAGGCTAGTATACACATGTAAGCTCCAGTTTGGTAGGCAGGTGTTTCAGTTTCAGGTGCAGTTTTCCTCACCTGTTTATTTTTTTGGTTCTTCCACTAGTATGTACAATAGACAAAATATTAATATTTAATATTTAACGTGTTCTGTTTATCAGCCTTTATTCCTTCATAAAGATAAAATTTTCACAGAATCACATACCTGGATACAATCAGTATGATTGTTCCAACTCACCTGTAGTCTTCTATAGGGGTTTTGCTCTATAGTTCTTTTGCTCCAGGACTAGGTATTAAATCATCATTAAGATGGACGAT
Organism: Neopelma chrysocephalum; assembly: GCF_003984885.1. Classification (NCBI taxonomy): domain Eukaryota; kingdom Metazoa; phylum Chordata; class Aves; order Passeriformes; family Pipridae; genus Neopelma; species Neopelma chrysocephalum. The sequence continues at coordinate 12,838,850 of NW_020897742.1, forward strand.
GAAAGAGAAAGAAAAAAATCAATGAAGACAGCATTCTTATAAAATATTTGCTTTTAAACAATATATAAATGTCAAGGATCTTGAATCTATGTAGTATTTGAGAGAAGAGTAAAAGGAGGCAGATGCTCACAAGAAAACAAAAACCAGATGAACACGAGGAATGGATAGTTTGCAGTTACAGCCCAGTGCTGGACATAAAACCACTGTCCTTCCTCTGTTTCATATAAATATAGCTATTATGACATGCTGAAACTGCAAGTTAGTAAACTTGCAATATCAATTACTAAACTGATAAAAAGGAAATGTTTCTGTATACACTATGTGTTTATACTGTAGAACTCAATGTCACAGAAAATCTTTGAAGTTAAGGCTGCATTCAGTTTCAGATAGATATTTATGATGATACAAAATGGTAGAGTTTGAAATATTGAATGAAAATGAAAATTTTTCACAAACTGTATATTTGTGGAATAAGACTAAACCTCCTACTTTAGTTTTCAGTATTTTCTAATCACAGTAATTTAGCAGAAAAAAAAGCATGAGGAAAGAGCTGTCTTACATCTGCCTGTTGAAGGATTCTTACTACAACTACTAAGATACTGCTCATCAATTCAGTGTCTATAATCCCAAATCCATATTTGAAAGACTGATAAAAATATGCCATATATACTTCTACTACAGGGAAAGATCAGATTCACTTCAACCATCAAAGTAGCAGACTCTTGTTTTTCAGCAGCTTCCAGAAATCTGCTTTAAATTTCTAAGTGACATATCAACCTTCACTCGGTTCTTTGAATGACAACATGTAAATAATTTGTCAGTTCAGAAAATCCAAAAACAGTATCTCCTTGTAAAGTAAGATACACAGGTATCCCCAGAAATGCCATGGCAGTGGAAAGAATTCAAAAGGTTATTCAGAAGGCCAGAAAATGAAAAAATTTACAAATACCTCACAGTGCTGTTAAACACTGGGCCCCAAGGAGAAAAGGCAAGTTCCCGCTCACTCCAGGGCCTTTAGTATCCTCTCTTGTTTCTCCCCCACCTTCCCAAGGCCATGTCTTTTAGGGTTACCTCTCTCCAGCATAGCAGAGAGAGATAACACAGCTGTCTCTGCCACCCCCTCTGCACTGCAGAAGGGGAAAAAAAAATCCAACCCTCTTGAGAAGGCACTTTGCAGGCTTCCTAAGCGAAAATGAGTTTCTAGCTTTACCATTACAAATTCTTCCAAAAGCACAACTATTCCTGCATTCCTTTACAAAATCTAAGAAGTATCTGTGTTTGAATAAACAGTCTAACCAGCATGCATTTTCACACAGCTCCATGTTTGCCTACTGCAATAAAGTATCATGTTTTCCAATATGCATTACTAAATATATTACTGCATGATTTTGTCAAAATGGATTAAGAATCAACTTCTTATTTGCCCAGAGAATCCCATAAAACAAATTATCATTAAAAAAAGTTTGACAACTTTGAAGAATGTAACCCAGTCTAAAGTATCGTAAATACATCATTTTGTGGATTTGGGGCAAAAAATTTTTTTTTTATTTGAAAATAAATATCCAATAACATGGAATCTTTGCAATGAACTTAAATTGTCAGAATTAGAGTATCATCTTTTTAGTTGTCATCATTCATCCAGTGACCCAGATATGTCATGTTCTGAGTATCTAAACACAGGGCTGAGCTGTGGATCTTCCCAATAACAATTTTCTTCAAAGCTTCGGAATGAAATGGCAGTAAGCAGTTTTCAGAACTGTCTACCATGACAAAACTAGATACATAGGAAAGAATATACTCAAAAAGTGGAAAGTGAAGATATAAAATGTATAAAAAGAAGACTTTGGAATAACTTCTTTTATTTTTTCTGAAGGAAAACTGTGGTTTTAAAAAGCGGGTAAACTGGTTCATGCAACTGATAAAGTAATTGGAAAAATTATAAAACAAACAGTAATCACAGATTTTTGAGTAGCACATTGTCCATGGTCCTTGTAGCGAACTAAATCTTCTCCTGAGTAGAATAGCCTATTAATCACTTATACCTAACATACTTGCCCTCAGACTTCTACTGAGCTATAGAACATAAGTTGAGAGTACTGGTCATTATTTTCTCATGGTATTGTATTAGGAACAAGAGTTTCTCTTTTTTTAACCAGAGCTTATACCTTCCATATTGAATAGAGAAGGTCCAAAAATGTCTCTAATTTAACAGAGTTAAAATTTGGTGGAAAGCATGAAATGGAAACAGATGCTCAATATGGTACACAAATCTCCATTAAATGGATCAGCCTTTTTTATTCATCTATCCTAGTTGTAACTCAAAGGATTATATCAATCTTATCATCACTTATATCTATGTGAACATTTCGTTCACATAGCAATTTCCACAACAATCACATGATCTTTGAAATGAATATTTCTACATATCCTTGCAGACTGCTTTTATGGTTGGTATATATGTATATAACTAAGGAGAAAAGTTGAGAAGACTGACATTAGATGTCTTAAAACAAAAGGTGAGTAAAAAGAATCTAAACAAGCAAACAAACATACATACAAACTCCTAAGCATTTCTTTCTTGAAAACTCAAATACTTAATGAAATAGGTTCTGTGTTTTCTCTATCTTGTCTCATGATCATGGCATGCCATCTCAAAAAAAAGACTGTATCATAAATGTTTTCTTCTACTGCTTTGTACATATGGTCTCACAACAATGTAGAATCAATTTTCAGTTCGACAATATTGACTGAAAGCTCATTAAGGGTATGCCTCTGGAACTTGATGAGACCGAGAGCTATCCCTTGCTAGAAGAAAAAGCTAAAAACTCACATGTTTTCTATAATGATAAGTCATGATGTCAATTATTGACAAAAGATTTTAAATAATACACTTTCCTTCCAGATGTCTGGAATTTAGGATTGTCTCAAATTATCAATATTTTGGCCAGTCCCAATATACAGTTTTTCACTGTGGTATCTCCAATGGTTTTTAAAAATTTCACAGATTTTTCTTCAGTTATGTAATAGAAACTGCTCTCAACAGAACCTTAAGTAACTGCAAATTTCAGCAGAAGACAGTATAATCAAAATAGTTTCTTTTCATAACTGTGTTGCTTAAAACCACATTCTTATTCTCCTTGCATTTCAATGCAGCTTGCATTGAAAATAACTAATGTTACACAGAGGTCAACATGTCTTTCATACTAAATTATAATTAAGTGTAATAAAATATTAATATCCAAAGCTAAGTGAGAGAAAAACATTTGTAGTCCTCTTAGTGCTTTAAAAAAATCAAGAATTTGTACATAAATTATGACTCTTTATCACTCAAGAGCTCACTTTGATCTCCAAGTAACAAGACCAGAAAAAAAGAGTTGAAGATTTTCAGGTAACAGATTAATTTAAAGCACACATATACACACACATAGCAGTTTATACTTAGAAATAGAAAAGCACAAAACTCCAAAATCTTTAATTCATTTTAAGGAAAACCTCAAACTCTTCTATATTTCAACTAGCATCCTTATTCTTAACATGATTTTATTATTAAAGTGTTCTGTGTTGACCCTGGGTGGACACCAGGTACCCACTGAATCTGCTCTATCACTCCTCTCCTCAGCTGGACTCAGGAGAGAAAATACATTGACAAGCTTGTGGGTTGAGATAAGGACAGGTAGAGATCACTCACCACTTACTGTCACAGGTAAAACAGACTCATCTTGGGGAAATTAATTGAATTAATTACTCATCAAATCAGAGGAAGATAATGAGATAAAATCAAGTCTTAAAAGCATCTTTCCTCACTCCCCTTAACTCTCCCCTCCTTCTTCCTGGGTTTAACTTTACTGTGAATTTTCTCTACCTCCTCCCTTTTAGCACTGCAGGGAGATGGGGAATGAGGGTTACAGACAGTTCATCATACACAGTTTCTGTTGCTCCTTCTTCCTTAGAAGGAGGATTCCTCACACTCTTCCCCTGCTCCAATGTGGGGTCCCTCCCATGGGAGGCAGTCTTCCATGAACTTCTCCAACTTGGGCCCTTCCCACAGACTACAGTTCTTCATGAACTGACCCAGTATGAATCCTACCCAATGGTTGCAGTCCTTCAGGAACAGACTGCTCCAGTTCAGGTCTACCATGGGGTCACAAGTCCTGACAGCAAACCTGCTCCAGCATGGGCTCCTTTCTCCACAAGTCCACAGGTCTTGCCAGAAGCCTGCTCCAGTGTGGGCTTCCAAGTCACAGTCCTCTTCACACATCCACCTCCTCCAGCGTGGGTCCTCAGGGGCTGCAGGTGGATATCTGCTCCACCATGGACCTCCATGGGCCGCAGGGGGAGAGCCTGGCTCACCATCGTCTTCCCCATGGGCTGCAGGGGAATATCTGCTCCAGCACCTAGAGCACCTCATTCCCCTTCTTCACTGACACCGGTGTCCACTAAAGCGGCAAATTCACACAAAATCCACCCCTTGTCCCTTCACAATTACAACAGAAGTTCCCTACTATGTCTCCACTTCTCATCAAGCAGGTGATATCCAGCCACTTACTGGGAAATAATGCCTCAGGACACACAGCATTTGCTCTGGAATACAAATATTGCAAATAACTAAAATCTTCATCTCAGTGAGACCAAATACACAAGATGAAAGTCAGTACATGTTTTGAAGCTGAAATTACAAAATCAAGTGTCTCAAATATGTTATTTGCAAAGACAGAAAGGAGTAAAAAAATTGCTTCTAAGCATCAATAAACTAAGAGTTGACATGTTATCAATATATTAAAAATAATTAAATAATTTTCAGAACTACCCTTAGCTAAAACTGTCTTTTATTTTTCTATGGTTTCTTTTTCGCTTTTTTTTCATAGTTTTGGGACAATCATTTTCACATATTGCTTGAGCTTCTCTGTAAAAGTCATGAGATTTGTGCTGAGTTGCAATCCAATAAAAGTTATTACGAAGTTTATTTAACAATTGAATTTTTCAGAGGATCAAAAAAAAGAGGCTGTGTAGTTTCTTTTCTATATATGCTTGCATATGCGCACAAACTTTGGTTTCAAATACTAAGGACTGTCTACCTTAGGAGATAAAAGTACATTAGGAGTGAGAGGACAAATAAGACTCATAGAGTCATAGAATGGTTTGGGTTAGAACGGACTTAAAGGATCATCTATTTCCAACCTCTCCACCATAAGCAGGGATGCCATCCACTATATCAGGTTGCCCAGGGCCCCATCCAACTTGGTTTTGAACAATTCCAGAGTTGGAGCATCCACAGCTTCTCTGGGCAACCCATTTCAGTGTCTCACCACTCTCATAGGAAAGGATTTCTGTTTTATACCTCAACTAAACCCGTCCTCTTTCAGCTTAAAGCCATTCTCCCCTGTCCTATCACTACATGCCATTGTAAACAGTCCCTCTCCATCTCTCGTCAGCCCCCTTCAGGTACTGGAAGAGGACCTTAAGGAATCCACAGAACCTTCTCTTCTCCAGTCTGAACAGCCCAAACTGTCAGCCTGTCTCCATAGGATTGGTACTCCAGCACTCTAGTCATCTTCATGATCCTTCTCTGGACATGTTCCAAGAGATCCATGTCCTTCTTATGTTGGGAACCCCAGAGCTAGATACAGTACTGCAGGTAGGGTCTCACCAGAGCAGAGAGGAAGAATCACCTCCTTTGACCTGCCGGCCACACGGCTTTTGATACAGCCCAGGACTCGTTTGGCTTTCCGGACTGCGAGCACACACTGCTGTGTCATGCTAAGCTTCTTGTCAACCAACACCCTCAAGTCCTTCCAACAACTAGTTCTGCCAGGCCCATGTTAATTCCCTACATGACTAACTCAGATGTCTGTGCAGTGTTCCTGGATCAACAGCTTTGGAGAGATGGAGTAAATACTTGAATATCCTGAGACAGAGGCAGGCAAGTCTAGCCTGCCTTGCTGGCTATCAGCTGATAGAGAAGGAGGCAATAGGATCTCTGATGAAAGGATAGGAGCTATGCAGATAGACTTCAGGAATCATGGGAACTGTCTTTAAAAATGTTGGGAGACACTGTGGATAAGATTCAAATTAAATGACAGCCCAAAGGGAATGTAGCCAAAGTTAAATTACAGTAAACTGTAATTTTAGCACAAACTAATTGCTTAAAACAAGGGTTGCTTGACTGCAGATTTTTTAGTGCATATAGCATTTGTCTAGGAAATGAAATGCACCCTCCAAACAGGCTGAAGAAATTTTGATGCACTTGTGATTCCGAATGACAAGATTGTCATTTATTTTGTGAGAAGAATAGTTTCTATTGTTTTTACTGAATCTGTGTATATGAATACAAGAATATTCCAACCTGAAGGAAACAAAGAAAGAGGAAACAAAATAAAAAATATGTTCCTGTGTAATAATGAACAATCTGTTATATTGGAAAAATTCACCAGGGCAGGGGGTGGAGTGGGCAGAGGGGCACCAAAACAAATCCTTAATGACATATCCTGTATCTTTTCTCTTACATTTGAATCTCTGTAGAATTCAGAAAATATGTGCACATGAAGTAATAAAAACCAATTTTTTCCAAGCCAGTTTCATTCTACTTTTACTCAAGTGTTTCTGTGTAATACTCTGATGTATCTTATTGCTAAGAACTGAGTGCTCTTGTGTCTGGGTAGCAGGATGTTGGTCTTCCAAGGCTGGGAAATTGAACTCTTATGCTAGTATTTCTCACCACTAGTCTCTAAAGGGTAACATTCAATGAAATGTTTCTCTTTTGAAAATTACATTTACAAGCAATATCTATGTCAATCAGTGGTATGTTTTCTTTGTTAATATGGAAGAAGTTAGGTTTGCACTCTCATTAGTGTTGGCAATGCTACCTTCTGGTGTAAACATATTAGTATGCTTACCACTGTTGGTAACCTCACTGTATTTATATGACCACAGTCAGTCTCTATGTACACCTCAGAATATTCAGCTGGGGAAGGATGGCATAAAATAGAGAACAAATAAAATCATATTTAATTTTAGTAAAATATTTGAGATTAAATTTACATTCTTTGCTGTATAATGAAGATAATTACTACTGGTTACATTCCTCAGTGTGTTTCTTCTCTGATGTGTCATGTTGTTTGTTTTAAGGATTTAAATTAAATTTAGAATTTAATTAATCCGTTTACTATATTACTTAGCATTACTTCCACTCAGATTTTTCTGTGAGCCCATGGCAATTGACCATATCTATATTTATCAATTTTTATTCCTCTTAAGGTTTTGAAAAAAAATTGGAACTGGTATCAAAAACAGCACTAAAACCCCCAAACTTGTCCCCATAAATTGCCTGCCTTATAAAGTTGAATTATTTTAGCTTAATAAACATGGTGCCAAAGTTAATACAAGAAGTCAGGAAGCATCTCAGTAAAGTTGAACTTCAGTCCCCCTTTTTTGTCCCCTGACTTTATAGGTATTTCCCTCTAGTTGGTCTTCTTCCATGAGATGCTACAGCTACATCATGTCTAGCTAGTAATAATTACTGAGACAAGAAGATTGCACTGAAAAACTGGATCAGAATTGAGATGACTGCAAATATGGCCACACTTGGATTTATGCATAATGGTTATATAATTGAAATGTTTTGGGGGAGATTTGAAGAGAAACTGAAAGAACTACTTCAGGCAGAGGCTGAAAAACAGCTGTAGGAAAGAAGAAAATGCCAAATATCTGCAATTTAATCTTGTCTTTACCTACCAGGAACTTAACCCAATGTTGGTGAGGGATCTAGCCAACCCTAAAATTTGGGCTTGATAAATGATGCATGCAAATATTCTTCTAAGCACATGCATGTGCATGCACACACAGAACTACGTAGAGAAGATTTTCTGGGGAAGGGAGATTTGGATCACTCACAAGAGTGTGGGAACGAAAACAGCAGAGATTATTCTCATGGGGAGGGAGGAACTGGAAATTTTTCCAGACCATAAGGGGACAAGGGCAAACTTCTGATCTGTGAAGTCTTAACCTCTCATTTCTCTGTTCATTACTGAAGAACACACATATTGTTTGAACCATATACTTTGAAACAGGTGCTCAGCTGCAGCACAAATAGTCTTCTACAACAGAATTGTAGAATATGGAAAAAAGACAATATTTAATGCCTTCAGAAATTAATTGTTGAACTCATTTGCAGTATAATTATTTCCTGTGATGCTGATCCTCTGGTCTTTCCCTAACCACTGTAAATTAAGGCTCAACAAACTTCAGTGCTTTGGAATACAACTACCCTCTGTCATTCACCCTGTTTACTCTCTACTTCTGTTCATGAAGAAAAAGTAAAATAACTCCCCAGAGACACTTACTCACCCAGTGGTTTTTACACCAAAACCAGCATACAAATTTGCATAGGCACAAAACATACAGTTGAAGACATATCTAAACAGCACAGTTACCCAATGTTAATCAGAAAGCTTCTCAGCTTCAGTTAGCATTGTGAAGCAGTTACTTCACATCCAAAAGGCATAAAAAGCCTATTTTTTGTAAATGTTAAACAAATTGTATAACATACAGACTGAGAATGTGGTTGGATAATGAAGAAAACCTGGCTACTGGTACATTACAACTTCATACTAAGGGCAAAAACTTATCAGTCCTTGGTGAGAAATTGCTCTAATAATCTGTTTTTTCATGGTGCTCCTCACAGTTAAGCAACAGGACACCAAGCACACTCCTAAGTGATGTGTGAAGGGGCACAACCTGATTGCACTGGCCTCAGTTAAAGACTGAGGAACCAATCAATTTCTAATCAACCAATCAATTTCTAATCCCAATGGTTTATGCAGACATCATAAGTGAGGAATTGCTGTGCTCCAATATTATATTACAACCTTAGATAAAAGAAAATGTAGTTCTGAAGACATATCATACCTGTTTTTTATAATTAAAATAATCCACTGCTGATTTGACAGAAAAGCACCTAAATTGGACACATAGTGTACAGGTTTACCTTAGCATTTCTCTTTTGTGTGGTAGATAATGTAGTCGTAACGACATATCAACATTTTAGACCTGTTAATAATTTAAAGAAACCCCATTCAGTTCCAATTTTGCAGAAAGGCAAAATTTTGTGCCGAATTTCCCAAGGATTTTAAAAACAAAAAAATTTACAATTACGTAAAATTAAACAATGCAGGTCCATCTTTGCTCAGCATTTGGCATCACATTTATTGAATATCTAATGTTAAGCAAACATTTTTTAGTCTTCTTTTATTTAAGTATATGACAGTAAATTGCATGTCATAATGGATTCATTAATTAACTGGTTTAATTAAGGGACCTGAAGCTGTAAATAATTCAGTAATTCATGTATAAGTACTTTTATGATAGAAAACTTTGGTAAAAAACAAAAAGAAAGGGAAAACTAATATAGTATATATTTTGGATTAGAAGTAGCAGATATAACTTACAGGAGCTGTAAAAAACTCTTGGTCTACACTTCATGCTCTAGAAATGGTGTGAGTTATTTTCAATTGCTGTACCAACATAAGCAGCAGAACACCTTGGGAATGGGTTAACATCTGTCACTCACCCCTGTTTTATTTAGCGATTGGTCTTAAGCCAGTCCTAAAAATTTATGTTTTTCATAAGACCCATCAATTTTAACTACCTCTTGCAGTGATTCATGAAATGGTTGCTTACTGCTATTCTTTTTAAAAATAAAATTATTTTGAGTTACTGCTTGTTTACTCTGTGTCTTTCCTCAGTGTAATTCCTGTATGAATTACAGACAGGTAAAGTCAGGAAAACATAGTGCTGGATTTAGTCTACTATATTGAATAAGTGAACACATGTTATGTTTGAAAAAGCAGAGTAGTTCTGATGCAAATTTCTAGACTTGGCACAGGGAATAAGACTGTACAGGCAAGGAGAGAGTCACATATTCATCTTTCTCACTGAACAGTAGGAAAGAAGTATGTCACAAGAATAATACCACCAACTGCTTGAGTCTTTGAAATTATATGTGGAAAAATAAAATCATGCAGAATGCTAATTGCTTCAAAAATCATGTTTAAAACAGTAATATTGACTTTTTCAATCTAATCACTCCATTTGAGCTACAATTATTCTTAATATGTCAGTTGTGAAAGTTTAGGAAGCAAATTTATAGGGGAGAAAAAAGGGTTATAATCAAATAGGATGAGTCTACTTGAAGACACAGTTTAATGAATTTGAGATTTGCGGTGGAATAACATTTAACAGAGTCCAGCAAAATGAATTGTTGCTGCCTAAGCCCGTTTCTCCCTCAAATTCCAAGTCATTTGATCTTGGCTAAGTTTGTAACATTAAGGAGATGCTTCATCAAATTCATCTGAGACAAAAGACTAATTAAGTAAGATATTCCTGTTTTTTTCGTATTTGAAGTTGGACTTGAGCTTGGAGAAAAAGCAGTAGTTTGCTTAGATTCAATTTTTCAGATCCGTATGTAGTGTTTTAGCATAAGTAGGGCTTAAAGAACCTACATCTACATAAGTACTGTAATTAAATATGCTCTCATAAGTATTACTGAAATGTCATATTTGGAATTATAATGCTAATCAATATAAAAGTTTACTTTAGAGCAATTTTGCTAAAGTACAAAATCCCATATTTGCCTAATCTTCTATTTAAACTTTGCAGAAATAACTAGAATCTACTACTTAATTGTTATTGTGCTATTCTCCATCTTAGTTGTCCTATTTTAAAGCTTTAATATTTTCTCACAAAAATGAAGATGACCCTTTTTAATCAGTTTCTTTTCAAAGATCAAATATATCTGTAATATTTTCTCACTTTCTCTAATTCTGCTACCTGTGCTTAAGTACATTTGAATATCAAATTCTGTTTATTTAAAATTAACTTTGACACTGAAAGAACCCCACCCTTCTACATTTTAAAATATTTAGAAAACTGTGCTTATTTATATTTCTCCAAATATGTACAGCCTTATTATTTTGATTGTACAACATTTTATGATCATGCCATACAGTTTAGATATCTAATGTGTAAATCCCTCCTTTCGGTTTGCTTAGAAGGAGAGAAGAAAACAATATGTCTATGTTCCTGTCATGGTTTGAGATTGGCCCCCCCTCGAGAGAGCGGGACTCAGAGGTGATTGGGTGCCAGGGCAGTGTTCCCTGAAGAGCCAATCACCACTCATGTTGTTCGCTTCTGCTCAAAAATCATATATTCACAGCACCGGAAGTGGTTGGCAAGTTCTGTGTTGGCACTCGGGCTGTTGGTGTCTGCTGCGTGTAGGTGTGGAAGGCCGGGGGGTGGCTGGGCTCCTTCTTCCCCCTCCGGGGGGAGAGGGGAGCCCTGCGGCCCCCCCAGCTCTGCCTAGGCCAGAGCAGAGTTAGAGGCAGCATTTTGAGTGTGTGCAGTGAGGGAAGAGACTCACAGCACCTGAACCTGACCTGAGGTAAGAGAAGAGAGGCAGGCTTTTGCAGCCAAGCCCTCTTCCCCCTCCTTTTCTACAGCTAAGCTGTGGAGGGGGGCTTTTCTGTCCCTCCACTGTAAGTGGAGGAGAGGTTCAGCATTGAAGCTGAGCCAAGTGGACGGGCCATGGAGGTAGGCCCGGCGCTTGGGAGGAGAGTCCCAAGCGAAATTGGAGACGGACCCCCCAGAGAGAGAGAGAAAGAGAAAGGGGCCCGGAGGATGTCTCTGCCACGCAGGACAACCGAAAACCCGAAGAAAAATCCACATGCCAGGACGTGGAGGCTTGATAAGCAGAACTACACTGCAGCAGCCTATGAACCGAAGTATGAGAGAGATCACACAGCGGCAGGAGAGCAAGGACTCAAAGCTATCTTCTCGGACTTCATGAGGAGGAGAGACTACAACAAAACAACTGGAACTTGGTGAGGGGGGAGCGTTCAGGCCCAGAACACTCCCACAGAGGGACTGGTTACTTTCCAACCTTGAAAAGGCTCTTTCCTGGACTAAACTTAAAGGAGGGGCTTGAAAGGACTGATTGATGGAGATGTAATATATATATAGTTGGCTTTAGCTTGTATAGTATTTATTTGTGTAAATAAATGTATATACTTCCCCCTTCCCCTATAGAAGCCTCTGGCCTGAAAGTTTCTCTGCGGTGTTGGCACAAATTGTGGGAGGGGGAAGCCTGAAAATTGGATTTTTAGATTTCTAACGTGGCTCAAACTGCCACAGTTTCGTTATGAATTTTCTTTTGAATCTGGTGGCACAGAAAAGTAGATATGATCTTAGATTTTTTTAAAGGACTGTCTATTAGTCTATTCTCATTTTACATAGAGGTCATCAACTCCAATTATTCATACTTAATATACTTTAATTCATTCCAAGATGTCTTTTGTGGTGAACTAAACAATTCCTTCAAAAATTCCCCAAGTTGTGGAATAGCTGATAGTGTACGTAATACTGCTATTGGCCCATCACACATGATCAACTTCACTTGTGAACTGCCCATCTTGTGGATCCTTTCTGGGTGCTTTGGGGGCAGCTTTCTAGGATCAAGGTGTTACCAAGGGTGGCAGCAGCACTGTGAGGCCAACTGGATCCTGGGGAAAGCAAAGAAGAAGAGCTATGCCGTGTGTGCCTCTTCTCTGGCATTTGCTGAAGTGTGGATGAGGCGGATGAGCCAGGGTATTTGTGAAGACGTGAAGTGCAAAGTGACCTGGGGTACTTTCATGCTGTGATGTATTCCTGCTGATATGCAGGATGGCTGACTCATTTTCCCTAACAGACTTGGAGCTTTCTCAGAATAGAGATTGACCTATTTGGTCCCAGAAGCGCAAAGTACTTCCAGGCCACCTTCTGAAAGATACAGAAATTTAGCCCTAAAGAAAAAGTTAAAGCCCAAAAATCAACAAGGAAAATATGCCTAACCTTGCAGATTTCCTCCTATCCCTTCCCAAGGACAAGCTTTTAACTTGCTAGATGAACAAAGCCATGTACAGTAATTCTGGTAGAGATTTTGAATGCCAGGTAGGAAATTTATTTCACAAAGCTTATTGATTTCTGCAGACAAATCTCTTGAAATACCTTAGTCTCAACAAATCATACTGGCTCTGGGACTTTCTGCCTTTAGGTTATAGTCCTATGCAATCTAAAATTCCTAGTCCTATTTAGAGGAGGTTCTGCAGCAAAACATATTAAATCGATTTGGAATTAACAGAGGTAATTTTAAATCCCTTAACAGAGGTGAAACCATTCCTGATTTATGTCAGTACAATTGAAATTAGAATCAAACTTTAAATAATGGAGTTACAGGAGAATATTATCCCATAGGAAAGCAAGACAGATATCAAAAAGAGAAAAGGTCCAGCCATGTGACCCACTTGGCAGCTGTGTGGAAAAATAACCTGCCACTGAGTCTAAATTGGTATGGCTGGAAGACGAACTTTCTTGTGTTCTTGGAAAGAACATATTCTTTGCTCTCAATCTCGTTTTGGTCTATAAATTTCAGAACTTTTATGTTCTCAATCATTCTAAAGATATTGTTTGCTAAATATAGGTCCACAGAATTCAAATAAATTTAAATATATAGTTTTTAAAAAAATTACTGTTTAGTTCTTAGTCATAGAATATCCATTTTCATGCTTTATTATCCATATTGTTATGATTCTATATTGAATGAAATAAATTGATGGTGACAAAGTGAAAGATAATATAGTAAGTGACAATAATATAGGACTCTAACCCATAAGACAAATGCTTACAAAAGAGTAAAGACTTTTCTTTGGTTTACACATGACATAACCCTGGATTTTAACTTCCATGTCTAAACTCATCTGAGTGGAACATGAGGGCAACCCAGGTACACCAGACATATGGATTTTCTGCGACTTCCCGCTGCACATTGACAAGGTTTGACTGAGGGCAAAACTGGCAGATGGTATGGGACAAGTCAGTTTCTTTTTGTGAAATGGAAAGAATCGAAAGAAGTAAGAATATTTATTTACTTTTGTCATATTATTCATAAAATAATGTTTTAACTTCATCAGAACATCTGTGAATGAGGAATATACTCTTTGAGAGAAGCCAAATGAGTTCCCCAAATACTGAATAAAATTATGTCTTTCAGTGAAAAATTCCTCACTGGGTATAAGTAGTACTTCAGGAACTCATCTTTGATCCACTAGTACAGTACTTTTGAGGCTTTATATTGACCTGTAGGGGTACTAGAAACAGATTGGTTTAAATACACAAGTGTTGATTCATCATATAAAGAGAGTTTTAAACTAAAAATTATGGTATACAAAAATATCATAAAAGCAAAGATCTTTTGTGTTGATCAGTAGATGGCAAGCTTGCTACACTCAACATTCAGGAAATGTTCTGCTAGTCTTTAACATAAAACTGTTATGTTATATTATTATTTATGATATCTATAAATTCATAATATTTAATTTGATTTGTAAAATGATTAGTATATAACATGCTTTGTAGGTGATATGACTTTTAAAATAGTCTGAAGATAAAGTGTAATTAATATCATATGGGCTTACTTTCCTTGGCTTGTTTTTATCTTAAATGACTTCTTTATTTAAGTTTTTTATTTTTATTTGCAAAAATAACTAATTTATTAATGATAAGATATTCCTTAATATTTTTATAGTTTCTGTATTTTAGCATTTTTTCTCTATCAGAAACTTTGCTCAAAGTGCTTTACAGGGATTGCAACACACAGAAAATAATCAGGATTTTCTTTATTACTTTTCACTTCAAAACACAAAATAGCAATAGGAATATGTTTGGTTTACCACATATCTGCAATAATTTCTTGATTTTCTATCTTATCTAGTAGCATGTTACTCATACTTTCATAGTCAGTGTTTTTTAGGCGGACTATTGTGCCTAAAGGGAGAAAAGTAAATAAAGTAGATAATATGAATATAAGAGAATGCAAGGAGAATTAATTTCTTAAAGAAATGAGTAAACAGGATTAAGGGAGATGCTAGACAGACTGTGAAATCAAAGTTTTAATTGTCTTGGGCCAAACTGTACATTGAGTTAGTTCTTCTCATGCTCTGTGGTAGTTAGTCTTGCTTTCTGTCTTGGATATTCCACATTAAGCGTAAGGAATCTGTATTGACTGCAAGTAACGGAAATTGCTCTCTAATATTAGCATGGAGTTGTTGCAAGATTGTCACTGAAGTTCATATACACAACTTTAGGAATGGAGCCACACATTACTACGTGACTTGGGACTTCATGTACCTCTGCAGGAGGAAAGAATACTGTGGACTTTGGAGATTTTTTCTTTACTTGTTTGGTGTATACGCGTGTGCGTTTCTGTGTGTGTTTGGCTGTGTTTGTTTTACTTGTTTTTTTTTTTAAAGGGAAAATTTCCGTAAATATGTAGCACAAAAAAATCAAACACAATTGCTTTAAGGTGATAAGAAATCATAGTAAAAATTATACTACTTGGAATAACAGTATAATTTAAGTAATAAAGAATTCTTACAGGTATGTATGATGTACAGGGACGGAGAATGGAAAACAGTACATAAAAGCTGACAAAACCAGGACAGTATTTCAAGGGCTAAACTTTTCAGTGGCCATGGAAGAGAAAGTGGGATTTCTGGTGTTGTTTTTTAGGTCCTATAAAGAAATGAAAGTCTTCCTTGTGGATTTGAGGCTAGGGATAACTTAACCTAAAAGGGAGACCAAATAATTCTGATTAACAAGCTTATTTACAAACAACAGATCTGGTTCACAAAATTTTTTTAAAACAGACACTTGTTTGCATTGAAAATATGGGATGAATTTTAATGTATTAGGTTGATTCTTTGGTTGAAGTAATCTGAAGCTGTTAACTATATTTTTGCAAAACTGATTGCATTCTCATTCTTTCACTTCAAAGTGCCTTTGTTAGTCCATCCTCTGTTGTTAGTGGAAGCTGAGGCCGTAGAACCTCCATTTTATTATAGGTATCTCATGAAAGAGATGGGGATCAACCACACGTAATCTGTGTGACTAGTAAATGGGCAAAAAGAATAATACTTTTCACTATAATGTGAAATACTATGGTGTAAAGGTCAGTGAACTGAAACTGGCAAGGAAAACAGAACAATATACATAAACACAAGCAAACAAGCTTGAAAATGCATAAGACTTAAACATAACAGATTTCACTATTAAAAGATCTAAGTTACAGCTTGTTAATATGCCTTCAAGAAGATCCACTATAGGTTTGAAGGTTTTTTGGTGGTCTTTTTTTTTTTCCAAGTGTACCCTTTTCCAGTGTAGCACAAAATAAACTTCCACTGTATTTCAGCTGTACTGGAGAAGCAAGCAGTATATCAGAGACAAATTATCACTTCTACTGCAAGGCAGACTCAGTGACCTTTTGTGTTTCTTTCTTGTTACTTTCTAATTACTCTTCACCACCACAACAGGATTCTCTATTCTAGCTTTATTTTACATAAAACAAAGAGAAACAGAAGTTTAAAGACCTTGATTTTATAATATATAGTTCATCATACGCAACACACAAAAATAATGTTTCACCATGATCTATTTTATATAGTTTTTCCTTGTGAAATGAAACACTTAAAAGTGAAATTCCCCAACTGAGAAATTCCATACCTGAGAAATTCCCTACCTGATATACAAACAATTTGCAAAAACCACAAATGTTTTCTGCCAAAGCCTTCTGCTAAACATAAACAACATTTAATATAAAGTTCATAACAATCATTATATCATTTTGAAAAATTAAAAAAAAACCAACAAACTACTAATCCTTTCTTAGAAGAGGATTATATAAAATAATTTGTTCACATATACACACAAATACATATGGCTTCTAAGATAAAAAATTTAGATGTGCAATTCTATGTAGTTTTTTCCCATGCCCTAGTATATGTAGGGTCCACTGAGGACAAATTTCTCATTAGTTTATACCTGTTTACCTCCAGTTATTCCTGTGTAGTTTCTGAGTTGTTCTGACCCATGCTAATAAATGAAAGCCATATTGTGAAATTTGTCAAAACTGGGAAAAGTTCCATAGGATAAATTTAGAAGAAAAAGACATTTTCAAATGTATTTTTGACTTTTAGTTGCTATAGTAACAACACATTTCTTTTTTTGTTGTACATTTCTTTACAGTATACTCAGAGGTCTACATGACAGAACAACAATTTTACAGTCTACAATTTAGTCTCAAGAAAAAGATTTTACCCCGCTGGGAGAACATGATTAGACTGGAGCTTACAGAGCATCTAAAAGTTTGGGGTCTGTCAGCATTTCTGACTTAATTTCAGGGGTTTATGACCTACTTATAAAACTTCTTTATGGAAGGAAGCTTAGCACAGTTGTCTCCTTCTAGAAACATTCTTTAGTGTTTTTAGTCAAAAATTTTAAAATCCAGTTCACAGCCTAATTTATAGGCAAATTAAAAAACACTAAACTGGACTAGTGACTTCTGATATCAGTTGTGCTAGCTCATAACTGGTGTTTTTGTGTGTGTGAATGAGATAAAAAGCTGATGGAGAGAAGAAGAACACAGCATCAATAAAATGCAGAAAATGATGTAATTGAGCTGTTAACAATTGAATGTTTTCCACTGAGCCTCAAAATATTTTCAAATCTTCATGTACATGTTATGCCATACCTTCCTATTTGGCTAACAATGAGAACAGTACCTCCTAATATGCATAATATGTATTATAGTAAGCTGCAAGAGTTTAAGATTTGCTTTCAAAAGCAAATCAGACATTTAGTTAGGCTCTTGATTCTCATTCAAATTATTAGGGGTTTAGTGCTAAAACATATAATGAAGATTTGGGCTGAATATACATTCAAATGCTTAACATTAAAAAAAAGGTTCAGAATTTTTACTGACACTTATGAAAACCTGTGATCTCATCTGGTTTAATGTTTCTGAAATTTTAACCAGATGTCTATTCGGGTGATTAAGTGTACAGATCCTTTCTGAATACATTCTAACAGGTCAAACAGTATATGTACTATTGTACACAGTTGATGTCTGAAACTTTTTAGCAGGAATAAATAGTTTACATCCAGGAAACCAATCAGTAAACCATGCTCTGGAAGCTTTCCATAGCTAACATGACATTTCCATGTTTGAAGCATAGGCATGGCTGCTCATGCATGATCAGCTGTACTCCTTTTGGGAGCAGCCCAACATTTTGGACAGAGCTGAACAACAGGTTCCTACAAGTGGTGGGTTTCCTGAAGTAGTTACCTAACTACAGTGCAAGTATATCTTAGGTTCTTAAATCACTTCTTTGCCCTGGAAAATATTCTTTTCATTCTCAACTCTTATTTTCTTTGTAAAGTGGAAGGATATGCTAACATAAGCAGACTTTGGTGGTTAATTTTTCAGTTTAAGAATTATCTCATTAACAGAATAAGGATTTTTGAAGAAAATCTCAGACTCTACAGTCAGCTAATGTAACACAGATGTTTTACTACAGACTCTTCTTTACCTACAATGAGAATTCAAAAGGGAGAAAGACTTCTTTTGTAGCCTGTTTTTACACAGTATCTAGGTATTAGGGAAAATCTTTTTCTATACACAGCTAAATCCAAAAAAATATTTCTGGCTGACAAAATTTTGCACAGACTAAGCATGCTACCCTACTTCTATAAGCTGAAGGTAGACTTTGACCTCTGTCTCTAAAATCTGGGCTACAGAGAGTTTTCTGTCCTATGAAATAAAACGAAAGTAGGAGTTCGAATAATGCAGTATTTCAAGTGATTACCACTTTTGAGCAGACATCTAGTATC
Organism: Neopelma chrysocephalum; assembly: GCF_003984885.1. Lineage (NCBI taxonomy): Eukaryota > Metazoa > Chordata > Aves > Passeriformes > Pipridae > Neopelma > Neopelma chrysocephalum. The sequence continues at coordinate 12,857,600 of NW_020897742.1, forward strand.
AGATATTGAGGGTTCATACTTGCAAAGTCTGACAGAAGACAGCCAGGATATCAGTCAGAAATGGCAGCACAAGATCAGTCAGGAGCATATATCTTCACAGCTGCATATTAGGCTATTTAGTGAGTCCTTTACTTGAAACATGACTCCTAGGCACAATAATAGCACAAATAGCAACTTGTGCTCAGATGTATTAGGCATATGCATAGTAAAAAAAACCCCAGTATTAAAAGCCAGCAAATTAAAAATTTTGCAGAAGGAATGATTCTGTGGGACATTCCTGCTATTCCTCTCATCAAAATGTTCTGTTTTCAATGAGGTTTTAGAGTTCACACTTGAGTGAAGTGAAAGGGACAAAAGAGTCATGAGATTCCTGCTTTGCTGCTGCTGTTTGAATAGGAGGCTATTCATTAGTGCTTTACTAATGCTTGTGATGGCTGTGTTTTTGCAGTGGAAAAAGTCATCCTATTATAATAACAGCAGGCACAGCATTTTCTGAATACTGTATACAGCCACCTTTAGAGGATTCACCACTTTTTCCCACCTGCTGTTTTCTTTTTTTTTTTTAATGAAATCCTGACTTTTTGCATTATTGTGTTAGAAGTTTCAACTAGACATTTACAAACTAAAACCCTGTTCCTGTTGAGGCCCCCTGATCAGATCAGCAGAGGGGACATGCAGGTATTTCTCAATTAAAAACCCAATGATCTGAGTGCTGATGGATACTATCAGCTGCTCATGACAATTTCACTAGATGCAAGTGTTGCTTGGTTAGCACAATTTCAAGCATCCTTGTGCTGCCTTGATATATCAAGGAAGAGATAGGGTCAAGTCACAGTAATTTGCCTTGGCTTTGATTAAAGGACTGTAGAGACATAACTTCATCTAATACAGCTCAGGAACCCTCTGAAGACCCAAACACTCTCACAGAAAGGAGGACACAAAACTCCTTCCTCCCCATCTTCACGAATAATACAGACTGCATTCTTTCTAACTCTACTGGCCCATGAAGGGCATCACAAGCTACTTCTTTGGAAGCACCATAATATATATAGAATATCAGTAATTAAATATCAACTAAGCTATGTGTGAACCTTCTTGATTCAATATTTCTCTTTATTTCTTTCTTACAGATTTATTTTCCCAGTTTGATTAGGAAATAGAATTTACAATAGGAAAAGAACTGTAGAAAAGAAATATTAGGCTAGTCACAGAAAATCAAGGGCAAAGAGGAAAATATTTTTCCTTATTCCTATAAGACAGCTTGGTTATTAACTGTTTCCTTAAGACACTGTTCTGGTCTTTAATGTGACTATAAAACCTACATCTTAGGGTTCTTTCTCAGTGACTTCAGCCTTTCATGATCACATTTTCTCAGTTTTCCTTTCCTTTCCTTTTTTTTAATTTCTTTTTCTTTCTTTCCCTTGTGAGTGTCAGTTGCAAGAACTAAATTGCCCTTATGATTCTAGAGACAATTTAAGGTTTTTCCTGGTTACAGATAAACACGAGCAGTGGAAATTTTGCAGTCCAAGGGGTAGCCTTGATTACAGTAGGGAAGTCTCACTGGTGGCTGACATCAATAGCTAGTCTGCAAAAATGCACGAGTCACCATTTAGCCTAGAGGATCTCAAAGTGTAGTGTAACATTCCAATAGCATAAATAAGAAATCATCAAATAATACCACACTGTTAGAAAATTTCAGTAAGCAGAGATTGTGGTCTTGTATGCCTGACAGATGGTATGAGAAGAAAAAAAACCTGACCTCAGGCTATGTTTGCTGAAATGACAGTTAGAAAAAAAAGAAGTGTACTTTTATTGGGAGGAAAAGTTATAATAAATTGTACAGCCAACCAGTGACATCCAGAATCTTTTTCAAGTAAAACACCGAACCTCTGAATTCACTCTCAGGCAATGTCTGTTTCACCCACGTTAGGCTAAGGGAATAACCTTCCTTCATTCCTCTGCTGCATTGCAGGCTGCAACACAGCCATCCACATTACAATTTTTGTTCTTCAAGGAGAGAGTCTGTCATATCTATTAGTGGGGAACAGAAAGTAGTAATGAGGTATACAGGATGAGAAATCAAGATTGTAGAACTGTGGACTTGTTCTAGGCAGATTTCTTGTAAGTGAAGCTATCTATAGCATAAAAAATCTCTAAATACTGCAGAGAAAGAGCTATGAGATTGGCAAAGTATTAGTCTATGCACACTGTGTTCAGTAACTCTGGGTTTTTGTAGGACCATGGGGGTGTGCTTTAAATGGCACAATCTAGTCTGGTGTTGGTGGACTTTCTGTCCTTAAAAATTCCTGTAAAACTGGTTTAAAACAAACTTGCAGAGAAAGCAAAACCTTTAGAACTGTGCAGATCCACCACTGGGAACATTTCCCAGTGTTATAATTTCCTTTATTAGGAGTACTTTGTTAAGAGCTCTAAATAAGAAAGTTTCAGTTCACACTCTGAGTAATTTTTAGTACTGAAAATTAAAATTGAAGATCCTACAAAAATTATCTTATGTTAATTGTACCAAACATGCCTAAACCCCTGTGCTGTAATGGTAGCTGCACTGAACAAGCACTTGGAGGAAAAGGTTCTAACACCAATTCATGACAAGCACTCCACAATCCTCCATTTCTGTGCTCCACAATCAAATTAAAATTGTTACAATGTTAAGACCACAACATGGTGACAGAAATCTTATGATTTCATCAATCTTCTTATCAAAGAATTGTATATAAAGAGGAAAATGATGAATTCTGAAGCGTGACAGGATTCACTTATCAGATGATGACCCAGACAGCTTTAGAAAATGATTCTCTATCTCTATGGAGGAAGAAATTATATAGAAATATTTTTTGCCAATAGCAAGACATTTGTATGTACAAGAGTCACTCTGAAGTTATAACTATATCCCATATGTCTCATGTTTCACCATTTTTCTGTCCTCCTCTAAAGCAATTTGACTTCCTGCAGTACTTCATTGATCTGTTTAAATAAACTTTCTAGTATCTAGAAGAGCTGGAAAAGAGTTGGCTTTCCTTCCATAGAAACAGACCTTTAGTGGTAAAAACCAAACCTAATTTAAAACCAAACCTAATTTATTTTTTATAAAGGCTAGATAACTTGAGTTTAAAATTCCATTGGCCTTGTACTCCCACTTTTATGAAGGCCAGACTCTTACCTTGGGTTGTATCTGTTTCCCTACATTATGGTATTAGACATTAGTTTGTTGTAGAGTTCTTGCCTAGGGAGTCAGATACTTGATCTAGATCTTCCCGTCTTCCAGAACTGCTATATGTGTTGTCCAGGACTTCTTAAATGGGCAACATAAACACAGTCCTTTTAATATGGGAATTCTCTTACCACTGTCTAGAAAAATGAGGTATTTTTTATTGATTCTTTTGTTGTATCATAAGTTTTCATTTTTGTCTGTACAGCAGCCACTCTAAAGAAAACAAGTGTAAAGCAGCCATACACTTTAAACTTTTTTAAGTCTTAAGAGTAGAGAACTCTTGAAAATGAGGAGCAGAAGGTATATAACACCTCATACTAACCTGGTACATAATTCATTGTTCATTTTCAAATCCAAATAACTCTCTGCTATTCTAAAGCTCAGCTTCAACTTCCCATTAACAGTTTCATCAACTGATTGTTTTAATGAAAGCAGACATGGTCATGGTGTTTTTACTGATTATATTCTGTTTGAGATTGACCATACTTTACGGATCACTTTCTCCACGAAACAGAAGCTGGATTATTGTCTTTCAACTTTGAACCATCATAAGAGCATGGGTACAATCTAGGCATCAAGCTGATAGGACCACACTGTTTTCAGGTTCCTCACAGCTATAATTTAAAGTGTGGAGAATTTATGATCCAAAATAAAAGTACCAAATAATTCATACCTCTAAAAAGTAGGCATACAGTAACTTTGCTTAGATTAGCAAAGTCCTGAAGACTAAATTCCAAACTATGAAATTCATAGCTGTAATAATCTATATTATTCTTTAATGAAATTAAGGTACCTGAAGAAAAATTCATTGAAGAAACTTATATTAATCCTATTAGAATGAATCTAACACAGAGTGTACATTAAAGAGTGATGAGAGAATACAAGCAAAAAAGTGACATTTCTAAATATGTAAACAATTTCTAAAACCAAAAATTTTATTTCCAGATAGAAGAAGTCTGCAGGACATAAGAAAACACAACAAAGGCAATATTTGTAAAAATCAGGGGAAATCAATACTTTGTTCTGTGTAACGGTGATTTCTATTCTTTCTAAAGACATTATCTATGGCAGCAGAATTCTTGTTTTAATAGAGATTACTGCTATTTAGCAAAGAATGGCCCTTATCAAAACAAAATTAATGTATAAAATGTATCAGTAATTTTAAGTTATGATTTGGGAGAGGGAAGAGAGAGTAATGTGATGGTACGATAAACCATGTTTCATAGTGCAGTTCAAAGATGTTGCTATTAAGTAAATGGTTATTTATCACATGGTTATTTACTCACCTGGCTGCTGCATACATTGAAGAACTAGTATGTCAGTATGTATACGGAACTAGTCACTCAGATAAAGCCATGGCATTTAAGAGGATGTCAGAAGCTGAGGCTCAGATCTTTAGGGAAAAGTTCTCTATTCCTCTTTATAAACGCGAGCTGGTGTCTTATTTTTCCTGACTTTTCCTCATAGCACTTTATCTTAATCCACATTAGCCCAGTGTATATCTGTGATGTGAGATTAATGTAGCAGTATTATAATTAGTAATAGTAATTAAAATCCAGCATTTCACAGAAATGGTTGATTGTGTTTTGCATATTGTACATTTTATTCTCCCCTTGTTATTTCAGCCAGCTATTTGACATGCACTGAATTTCCCTGCAAAAGCATTTTCTCTTTGCAGACTGAAAGATAGAAGGTTTTATAAATGGCTGTCAGTATGTAGGGAACTGCTAATTGCATAATATGGTGCTGCAAAGACAGTTAATTTTCCTATTGAATGCCATAAAGTAGTTTTTGAAAAGGATCAAAACAGAAAATCATGATGTGGATTTGGAAATCACTTCTGAGGCAAACAGGGTATATATGTAGAGACAAATGCTGAGGTACACCCCCAGCTTTCTGCAAGTCAGAATTTTCTTTGGGAGAGAAAGAGAAGTTCCACTGATGGGAGAAGTTGTATCTGGGCTACCCCTTGTGAAGTGTGGTTATATCTGAATGATGCACCCTCCCCACAGTAGTCTTGAGGTCCCTGGGGAAAGACGCATATTTGCACCCCAGTACTTCCATTACTTAAAGCCTTGCAGGGCTGAAATGAGTTCTGGGCTGTGTGTGGTTTGGGGGAGACCTCAGAGGGGCTGGAGAAGGACAGTCATGCCCATCACTGTCCTCAGAGACCTGATAGCATATAAGTGGATCCTCTTTCATTACCTCTCTTCAAAGCAAAGGGTAAATCACCAGAACAAAAATTTAAAAAACAAATAGAGAGTGTTTCGGAGTCCAAGTTCCTCTTTAACACAATTCAGTGCCTAAGTTTTCTTCTCATGAAGAAATTGTTTGTCTAACTGTGTATGTAATCCCTAGAACCAGAAAGGAACCTTTAAGACATCTGAAATTCAAATATAGTAATATATTTTTTGGATCTGGTCATTTTGGCAAAAGGACATAAATCCCTAAATTAAATTCTACAGTCTTATATACTTGATTAGCAGTCTTAGTATCTGATATATAAATATTTTGGGATAAGAAAGTACTTGTTATAAATCTAACCTAACGCAAAAGAACCTTTTTTTTTCCTAAATATGTTACTTTTATACTCAAAAGAAGAAGTTTTTATTTAGTTTTTTTAATTCTTTTATCCTTTCATAACAGTTACTGACAATAAATGTCCATGAAATACAAGATATACCTATTGTATTTGTAATTAAAATTGTGTAAGAAAACTGACGCATAGTTGAAAACCATCTGACAGAGTATTATATCAGACTACTGGGATTTTCTATATAAGTTAAACATTAACCTATAAATTATTGGAAGAAATTATGTAAAGCAACATTCTAAGTTGAAAATAAAATCCTTTTGATTGTCTTCTGATTACTCTCACATGTGCCTTTTACCCCCTGGCATAAATAATGTGAGGCTTTTATTCCATTTCTCTGTCTTGGTCTTGGTCTGGCCTTCTTGGACTCTAAAATTTATCAGGACTATGACTAGAAATGGAAGGAAGCTGGTGTCTATGGCCAAAGATCATCAGTGAGTCATAGAGCTTCACTGAGACATTAAATGCATGCAAAGATAAATGAAGTTACATATTAAATGCAAACTTTGCCTTTTTTCTATCTTCAAAAAATAGAAATATTTTTGGGGAATAAAATCAGGACTCCAATAGTAGGAGTTATATTTTGATGCAACTCAAATGTACTCATGCAGAAAAAAAGTGCTGCACAAACTATATTTTGAGAGTAAATTATTGAAATCACTAAGCAGAAAGTTGTTGGGTTTTTTTCATATAAAATAATTTTTAATACTAAAAGAAAAAGAATAACTATTTTTTATGGATTATACATAACTGTAGGAAAATCACATCCATAATATAAGCAGTTCTGAGTCTTTTTGCACTTAGTAGCCCAATATGTTTTATTTTATTACCTTAAATCATATTGACAGTAACCTTCTAAGAAGGTTCAAAGGTAAGCTTAAGTATAACAAAACATTTTTTTTCCAACATACCAGAATTATACTAATATTTTAGTCTAATAACAGTTTTCTGTCATTATAAAACCTGTAATTTATGGTGACGTGCATTTCATGCTCCCTTTTTTCTGGTGAAAAATAGAATGAATATGACTTTCTAGTGGTCAGCAGATTTGCTACAAACCCATTTAGAAAAATAAATTCAAGCAGTTTCACTAAGTATTTCATTACATAATACCTAATTTTCCTAATGTTTTCTTTTTTTTTTGAATATTGGCTATTTAAGTTTTTCTAATATAATTAAAGTGATTCAGAGTGTAGTAAAGGATAGGAGAATTTTGTGAGGCAAATAAAATCTAGTGAAACTCAATTCTAGATTTATGTCAGGTATGAATTTGGATTGATAAATTGACTGGATAAAGCAGATGAAGCAAAGATTCTCTTGAAATATAAATATGCCATACAGAAGAGGAGATAGCTAGTGCCACTGCTCTTGAAACCCAGGTACTCCACAGTAAGAGACAAGGAAACACTTCAACAGAGATGGGGAATCATTTTCCCCATTAACTTTCCTTCCGCTGTCCCTCATGAATAAGAGGTTTCTACGCTTATTTCACATCACAAAACATAAAGTTAAATATCTCTTTTAGATGGTTATTAGTAGTGACTGTAATCCCCTAAAATTCTTAGATTCTTACTATGTTTAAATTCTATGCATTTGACTTACCAACATTGCTCCTGTCAATAATCATGTTTGATCTGCTGCTGTACTACACAATTTGCAAAAGGGTAGCCTGCAGCAACTGGAGTATTAGGGAAGACGGAGAAGGGTTATGTTATCAATTATGCTTCAACTGTCTATATCTCAAGGAGGTCATAACAAAATGCCACAAAAACTACAAAAGTTAGCTGTGGGCAATTTAATGAAATTGTATTAGCCAGTTCTAAAGACCCTTTTCATTTTCCTTTCACTGCTTTTTTTTTTTGTTTTGGGTTTGTTTTTTGTTTGTTTGTTTGTTTTGTGGTGGGATGGGGTTTTTGTTTGTTTTGGGTTTTTTTATATTTTGCTTCAATATTTGTGATCCAGTATAAAAGGGAAAAAAAAAGAAAAAAAAAAGGAGTGAAAAATCTAACTATGCTATGTAAACCTCCCTCAGTTGTGAAACAGTTCTAGAGAGGTCATAACAGTTGAGAATCCCAGAAGGATCTGTTCTACAGTAAAGTATCACAAGTTCAGTCATGAAAACAATGTCTGAACAAAATTATTTTTAAAAATACCATCTACAGAGAGTAAAAATTTTCCTCTGAGAGTCAATTAAATGCCCAAAATCTCAGCTGCTTTTGGACACAAAACTACTGTTGTAGTGGTTCTGATTTTATTCAGAAAAGCTCCCAAATCTTTAAAAGTAAATCATTCTTGTTTGAGTAATAATTCTACAGAAGGGAACCAAGATATATGTTTTTGGTTTCTCCAAAACAATGTTTATCAGGTATGGGGGGGAGGGGAGTACTTGAGGGTGGGGAAGAGAGTGGTAAGGCAGAAATAAGATAATTTAATTATTTCTTACACTTTTTCTGCTAACATAAAAACTATTGCTGTTTAGGTTATGTCCTTGTTTGAAAATGTCTTGATTTCAGCATGTCTCATCTCTGGTTGGAAACATCATTATAGGTTCTTAAAAATAGAACCTATTTATTTTATTGTAAAATGAGTCAGTTGTTGTATACTGCTTGTATCTTGACTTTTTTGGTTTGTGACCAGATTACCTCATTTTCCTGAAAAGTTTTACCCTCCATTACTATCTGTTATTGCATCTAATATAGCTTAACACTAGGAATACTTTGTAGATAGCCCACAGAAACATAATTTTGTCCCATTACCCTGGTGGGTTATTCGATAAGTATAGCACAAGTGACCTTGTCACTTCCGTATTTTCACGTACTCTTTTCGTCTGAGCACTAATCAAAAGACTCTGTTCTTCCAGATCTAATAAAGACATCTTTATCTTAGATTCTGAGCACAACTCAGACAATAATAAGAGAACTGTATTTTGATTATTTATTCCAGAATCCAATTTCACATTTCAAACTAGTGCCTATCTAAGACCAATAAATTTCAGTGAAATGCTGCAGTGGGAATTAGATTTAACAATATTTCAGTACTAGCACTTCCATCTAGTAGTGGCAGATGATTATGCCTCTTAGATAAATTCTTTCAAAAGAAATAGAGAAAAAAAAGTAAATTAGTAGTGAAGTTTGAACAAATGGGAAAATTTGTCTAGGAAATTATGTACAACTGTGTACATCAAACTAAACGCAAGAGTAAAAGTAAATACATTTTCTAAACAAAGTAAATACATTTTCTTGGGAAATTTATATGCATATGATATTACTGTTATATTTTATTTTCATTAAACTAATATTCAAACAAAGCTTAAGTGTGAAAATATCATTGTACTAGGTGCTCAACAAACATATAGTAGAAGATGCCCACCAGCTTCTGTTTCTTTCTTGTAGTATGAGTAACATCCTTTAAGTGATTTTGTTTTAAAAACTTAGACAGTCTACTTCAAAGAATGTAGTAATCTGATTAAATGTATACAGCTGTATCTGACCAGCCTGTATACACTACATTTGCATTCTACAGAGGAAGAGAGAAGGACCTGACAGGCCTAGTGGACAAGAAGTTAACCATGGGCCATCAGTGTGCCTTAAGGCCAAAAAGGTCAAATGGTATCCTGGAGAAGAGCACTGCCAGAAGATTGAGGGAGGTGATCCTGCTCCTCTACTCTACCTTGTAGAGACCACCAAGTGCTGTGTCCAGTTCTTGGGCTCCTCAGTTCAAGATAGACAAGGAACTACAGGAGGGTCCAGTGGAGTTCTATGAAAATAATAATGGGACTGGAACATCTCTCTTATGAGGAGTGTCTGAGGGAGCTGGACCTGTTCGGCCTTAAGAAGAGACAACTGAGAGTGGATCTTAAGGGCAGGTGTCAGAAGGATGGGCCAGATTCTTTTCAGCAGTGTCCAAAAATATGAGGAAAAACTTCTTTACTGGGAGGATGACTGGGCACTGGAACAGGTTGTCCAGAGAGGTTTTGGAGTCTCCTTCTCTGGAGATATTAAAAACCTGCCTGAAGATGATCCTATGCAACCTGCTCTAGGTGAACCTGCTTTAACAAAGGGAGTGGATTTGATGATCTCCAGAGGTCCCTTCTAACCTCAACCATTCAGTGATCCTGATCTTGTTTTCTGCTGTGTGTTTCATCCTAGTCTCCGGTTAACATCTAAACTAGGTCCATTCAAATCCGACTATCTGTTTCTCTCCATTGACTATAAAATGAACCCGTGTTGAGTAATTCAAAAGTATGGGCATATTCTTTAGGCAATGAAATGAAATGAGTCCCTCAAATCAGACTCAAGGTAATCAGGCAGATGATGTCTCTGGTGCATTAGTTGTGTTTAATCTTGCTGTGCTAACTTGAAGTATTTGTCCCTCCTTTCTGTTTCAGGATTTTGCCTTTATGATATAAATCTGCAGAAGGGAACTTTTCCTCACTCCACAGCCGCTCTGTCAATGGCATGCAAATAGTTTTTTTTTCCAGTTCCATGGCTCCAAACCAACCTAGCCCCTTGACTTACAACTGCAAATAAAGGATAACTTGTCTGATGAAGATTTATAATTAAGTTTTTCTTTATTGTTTTTAAGACTGGAAATCACCATTCTCCGTGTGATCTGTCATATTTTACTGTTGTTATCAGTGATATCAGATTACATTTTAAATTTCTAAAACTAAGAGGCTTATTATAAGGAGATATTTATTAATAAGCACATAATGGTATTGCACCTCAGGCCCTTACTTCCTGTTCAGTAATATTTTACTATGATGTGTGACATTTCTCCCTCAGTATTTTCTGAAGAAATAAGATCTGAGAGAAATTGAGTGATATGTTTCCAATATTTACATTAATGATGCATTATATTTTACGGTCTGTAGTACCATATATTCTAGAGTTTCATTTGGCTAAACCCAGTGGAACTGCACTGATAAGGCAGATGTCCTATCAGTGCAAGGGCAAGCCAGGCTCACTGTGCCTATTACAGCAATTACACCGGCTGATTAAAAAATATGTGCACCTGATGAATCAGGATGGTGTTACTCACTTTCTATATCTTAAGGAATATTTTTAACTACACCTGATTAGAAATTGAACTGGGTCCCTAACCAGTGAAATATTGTCAGAAGTTCAATAGCTCTAACAAGCTATAGGAATGCTAAGAGTTGTACAAATTATTTGTCCTTTACTTTCTTGAGACTATCTTCTCCCTTTAATGTATTTTTTTTAATTGCCTTTTAAATTTTCAGACATATCCTATAAGGATGCATGTTTTTTAGCTGAAGCATAGACTGTTTCATTATGTTATCTGAACTGTTTTGTAGCTTGTTTTATAAAAGTCTTTTAACCCTTCTTCTCTTGTGTACTAGTCATAATTCCCTTCCATTACAGGACTTTAGCAGTAAATTGTACCTTTCAGCTTTGGCATTCTTTTTAAGACTGCCTGAAATAGTCACTTCATGGTTTTTTGCTTATTAACATTAATTTAGTACTGACCAGTTGGGTCCCTCCAGAAGCACTTGTCTGTCAAGGGCCTACATGTCTTGATCTTGCATGTGAAGCTATTTCTACAAGTGGGTAAACTTGCATACATTTAGATATTCAGTCTGTTTCAATGAGCTCTCTCCAAACAAGTACTGGTGCAGTTCTGTAGGATGATAAGAATCTCAGTCTTCTCCTGGCCACCAAAATAGACAAAACTCTTCTTTGGTAAGAAAGTGTTTAACAGCATGGATAAGAAAACATGATATGCCAGAGAAAGTGCTTACATTTTCATGGCACTGATAAATTTACCTGATATTTCATTATGGGTATGGAGACAATGGTTTTCACAGGACAATGCCATGGGACTGCTGGATATGAACTAAATCACTGGGGAAACTGCAGAACGGCTCTGCGAATGTGTTCTGCAGATGAAGAAATGAATTTTTTGAAGGCAAACAAGATCTCATAAAGAGATTATTTTTCTCTGAATCTCAGCATTCAAAGTCCTACTCTGCTAGATGCTTTGTGTTGAATGATATTTCAGCTTGGACCCAAGTTGACTGTCCTCTGTGGCTTTTCTAACTTGTTCAAAGATAATTCACAGTTGACTACACTTTGAAGTAGTATATCTGATTTTAATATTTTTAAAAAACCTCTTCCTTTTCCATTTATCACCATGGGAAACAGAGTGTTTAATGACAAACCAATGCCCATGTGAGTTTCTGTGATTTTCCAGATACTAAATTGTTGTGCTACATTGTGATCTATATACAATATATTGACATGAATTAAAGACAGAATGATAACTTATCAATTGCTTGCTTCTATCCAATACCTCTGTCACAAACAGGTACATTAAAAAAAAAATAAATTTCCCCTACAAGGACATATTTTTCCTCCTACATTCTGTATTACACCAGAATTTCAGGAAGGCATATTTCAGTTTAAAGAGTTGTACCCTGAATACTTTTAGTGCAGTGTTTATTCACAATATTACAAATAAAGTACTATAGAAAACACGTTCAACCTACAAAGCATATATTCTTCTACATCTGAATCAGTTAGGACAAAATCAGATTCACAGGAGAGGATTCATCTAGCCAAATGTGCATATATGTCATCAGGAATCTACTCTATGTAAATTGCACTCTCTTTAATTGGGGGAGAAAGCCAGGCGTTTCCAGTGTGTGATTTATCAGACCGATAAAAGAAGTGTCCTTTAAAGTTCAGTGAATCTTACAGAAAGTGATTTTTTTAGCAATAAATTGCAGAAGCAGCTTTGATAACCTCTTCAAATATAAAAAATCAAACTAGAGACCTTTACATTTCAACAGATGAAACATTCACATTATTTTGTATTCAGTTATGCAAAGTTATTTCCATTTATGTGGCACAAAACTTTAAAATCTCAAAGATTTTAAATTCTGCTCAAAACAATTAGTACATTAGTACATGAAAAATAAAGAATGTTGTGCAATAAAAGTACTTAAGGCAGGGTATAGACTGGTAATAGATGGGGAGCACATGAGAAGCATGAAAGAATGTGATATTTAAGAGTGAGTTACTCTGCGTTGTGTTGCATCAAATATGTTTATACCTGACAGAAAAATTACTGCATCACAGCTGTAATTTCTAATGCTTATTTGTGGTGGTATACAGTGTTGAGCAGTTCATTATGAAAACAGAAAGAACCACTGTAGGTGGGAAGAACATTTTGTTGACAAGTAAATTTTTGTAATCTAAGCTTTTCTTTAAGAATTACAAAAGTATAATAAGAGCTGCTAAACACATGATAAATGACACAACTTTTCTTCAAAAACAATTTGCAATTATAATTTATTTGACAGGGAGCTATGAGAAACAAGAAAGACCAAAAGACACTTGGGTGACTATTTAGGTGTGCAGGCAGAGTGCAAAACCAGACAATCTTTAATCCATCTATGATGATTCTCAACAGTATACTTAAATTAACTCTCATTTGGTATTGGTTTTAAGACATGCATTATTTGTCTAAGGAGAAAAAAACTTTTTACAGGAAAAGTCAAACTTCTAATTATAAATATATTTAAATGAGTATATCTAAATGAGGCATCATATTCATATTTCAGAAACTTTCTTTGACACATATGTGCAATATATTGCACATCCAAGGAGCCTTGCAACTCTAAAAGATGCACAGACCAAAGTATCGATACAGTGGAGAGTTTAAACAACATAATATTCATTGTCTAATGGCTGTGATTTGAGCATCTTTCATGGCGCCCAGTTTCCGAACAATATGTGTGGAGAGTTACATTCTCCAGAATGAGATCTGCAAAAAACAGTAATTGACAACTGTAGAGATAACTAGACTTTATAAAGAGATGATGAGTACAAATATCCTCTGACTAGTTCTTGCATGAGGAGAAAAGACAGCGCAGAAAGAATCGTGCCTTGCAGAATATACCATCTAGGGAGCCTTTCTGCTGTGCCATTTGCAACTGGACATGCCTGTCTCATATTGACCTTTTTAGCCACTGTATTGGGACAAAGCTGGGATGTTATTATTTTTTGGTCTGTGTTTGGCCCTAGCCACCTGCAGAAGTTTACGTTTTTCTCCTGCCAAGTGCTCTGATAAAGCAGTGAACTTGGCCTTGGAGGGAGAACTTCTGTGTAAACTGTTTTAATTGGTCTGTTGTGATTGGCCAGTTGTCCGCCAAGGGCATTTGAAGGAGATTCTGATGAGGAGGGGAGGAAGGCTCGCCCCCAGACTCAACTAAGAAAGACCCCCAAAACATACTGCGCCTGCGTGAGGGGATTTCCGAAGTCCTCACGTATGCACAGAAGAGTTGCACTTACATAACCGGGAGGTGGGACTGAGGGCCTCTGGCTGGGCGGTGCTGGCCACACCTGGGAGGTTGTGGTCGCTCAGTTAATTGTATAAAAGTAGATAGTGCTTTCTTGGAGGGGGGTTAACTTCACATCAAGGACAACGTTGCCTTTCGGCAGGGACGCCTGCCAGTTTTGTGAACTTACTGACTCTCCAAGGATGCTGCTTCTGCTATCGGTAATTATAGGCACTCTAGGTCGGTAAGATAACGTTATGGGCAACAGCTGGGTAACTGAGGTTTATTTCTCTCCTCCTTCCTCCCTTTTGGGTTTGTTCGTTTTGTTGGCCACTCTCTCGGTAATAAAACTTGGTTTTTGTTAAGCTTTCAAAGGTGTCATGGTTTCAAGATTCAGTATATCCTCGAACCTCCACGTCCTCCCTAATACAGCCACCAACGCATTTGCAACAAACGTGGGTAGAGCCCTTCCCAAATCTTCGTTCGTGAAGCCTGGCCATGAGTTCTTGCATACTATGCTAAGTGCCAGGAGGTGTTACTTTCTTCTATTGATGCAGTCAAAAGCAGAGAGTGGTAATTAAATTATTGACTTAAGGCATAAAGGGCATAAAGAGTATTCTTTGTATTTTTAGAGTCAACTTTTGCTTCAGTTTCTGACAGACAACCTTCTCAGTCCTTATCTCACCACACGGATATTTTTTACACTGAATTTCGCAATTTTCAGAAGACTGCCCAAGAGAAAAATCTGTAGTGTTTGAGGGTGAAAGCAGGCTGTGATGGTAGAATAAAAGCAGATCAGGACTGGTAATTTTCTCCTCTTTATGCAATTCAATTCTGGAGAAAATTATTAATAATCCATTGGGCTAAAGACAAAGAACAGAAATCTTTAATCTTGTGACTAGGACCTAAGGTAGGATTCCAGACTTAATTATTTTTGGTACATTTTTCATCTAACAACTGATGCATCGAGTGCTTCAGCTGACCTCGAAGGTAAACATCCAAATCAAAAATCCTACTGTAACTTGAATTTCCTTATACAAAAGAGAACACTTTACAGGAAAGCTGAAAAAGCCACTAACAAATCACAGTGTTTCTATGACAAGACAGATGAACGTGGATTTTCCTCCTACCCTCACAAAAATCTCATTAGAACTATGCCTATACTGATGATTCTGTTGTATGTTTCTCTTAGTCTTACTCTAAAAGTTCTTTAGAAAGTCTGGCAGGAACATGGTAGGAACAGAGGAGAGCAGCCTGATATGCATAATGTCAATGAAAACCAGGGCTTTTCCCAGTGTAACACCTGGAAATCATATTGCAGGTAAATAAATGTTATAAATGTTATGTAAAATTTCAGTGTTGGCATTATGAGCTTAGTAATATGAATATTGTACAAGATGAAGTTTTAATTTGTTAGAATAAATCTAAATAGTATATACATTAGTTACAGTATGCTATAAATTCAAAGAATAATTTACCCTCTCATGACTACCAAAGACATTTCTATAACTGGACAGGAGTGTAACTCTTTACCTACTTAACTATAGATTACAATCAATGCTATAGGATGTCGGACTTTCTGGTCTTGCAGTAAGGGATATGGCTGGCATTGCATTATTTTTAGCTTGTCAGTCTCACGGGCATAGGTCTTTATGTGTGTGTGTGTGGTGACTTTTGTTATTGGTAATTTCTATACTCTGTTTCTATGAATTTAAGTCAGACAAAGTTAAAGAAATATGTCTTGTGCTTGGAGAAGTGAAGAAATACCTTGGCATAATGCAGTTTTTAATTGTGAACAGATCTTGAAATAATCGATCTTCTAAATTTTTTATTGTTTCTTTTGAAAACTTTCATTATGCCAGAGAATTAAAACACCAGCCCTGGTCTTTATTTCAAAACCACAGAGAGCCTTTTACTGTGCTGATCCCCAGACACTGAAGTCAGTGAAAATGAAACTGGACAAGGAATTCAGCTAAATTCTGGTCCATAAAGTCATATGATAGCAGGTTTCACAAATCTCATCTCCCATACTGTTGAAGAAATGCTCTGTTGCATACTAGTCCAGCTGGAGTTTTTCAAAGCACTCTGCCTGGTAAACAACATTAAATACAATTGAGAGTTTGCTATACAAGAACTACTTGCAAAGCATTGCAGGGACAAAAACAACCATAAGTGCTGCTGAGTTGGTTTTAATGTTTTGTCCTCATGCAAATTTAGATTGTGTTGTGGGTGGAATATTGGCTTTAATTATATAGATATGTAAGGTTAAATCTAGCTTAATACTTATAAGAAACTAAAACCTTGCTTATGAGCAGTAGTTGTCTCCAGTCAAAATATGCAAAGGCAGGTGTTTTCCATTTCATCTAGACTGCTGAGTATTTAAAAGAAAATTGAGTCCTGTTTTGCTCAGGAGTGATCCTAGTTATGTGTGACTTGCTTCTAATAACCAGAAGATAGACTTGCAACTTTTAGGTTGTGAACCTTCCAAGGGTTCAATATATCTTGATTATTGAATGGTCTGAGCCTTGGAAATGCAGGTGAGTTGGTGCTTATTGGATATGAATAAAATGGATCCATGATGTTTGAGAAGATAACTCCTATCACATTCAGCTTCAGTTCTGTTGCAGACTGTAGGCAGTCAGAGTTAATGAAGCAATATATACTTCTCTATAGCTCTCTAAGGTTGGATTTGGCTGGGCTCATAGGAGAGATGAGGAAGGTTCTCCTAGTCTACAGAAGGGTTGCAGTATGAACTTTGAGGAATTTATTATACAGCATATTTTCCTTATTAACATTCAGGTTTTTTCTAGCAGTACTTGAGCTATCACCTCTCCCTTTTTATCCTGCCTAGGGTGCCATGGTAAAGCATGCTACTGTGTATGCTATCAAAAAAATGGGGTGGATGGAGGCAAAATATGTAAACGGAGGAGGCTAGTGAACAATTATAACAATTGATTTTATTGTCAGCTCTTCATCCAGTGAGTGAAATGTCAAATCTGAGACCAAATTTTGGTGAGACTGGACTATTGTCTTAAGAGTCCTTCAGATGTCATTTGACAAAACTAGTAGAAACTGATGGAGCTCTGACTCTGGAACTGCCTCAGATTTGTTTTTATTTCTTGACAGCTCAAGGTTTTGTTATTGACTCAATAATAGATGACCCAGGAAAGCCTAATGTTTTAATGTCCTTGATTTTGAAGTCTGGGATCAGTTTATGGACATCAAGTTGTATGTGTTTTTATACTAAACACAGAATAATGAAAAGTACACCATTAAACTTAGATAAATTTCGTGCTCATTACTGCAGTGCAATAGTGCAATAGATAAATTTTAGTTAATAATAACAAACAAACAAAAATATAAAACAGCTATCAAAAAGACTTTGTCCAATTCCCATTAAAAAGCCATCCAAACAGGTCAGCTGTAAACCATTGTATTAGTCCATTCTTTTCATTTAAAGAGACAATATTGCTGATCCTATTTTGCACTTGTACACATTTCCTAGCTATTAAAAAAACCAAATATATGCAAATTATATTTGTTGTCAGGATACAATGCATAATTCATTATCAGCTCAATATTCAATTAATACCATCACTTACAACCCATTGGAAACAGACAATGTTAACAAGTTAATATGTGTTGAAGTACAGAGTAAGCTGCCTGAGGTGTAACTGAAAATTAATAAATGTATTAAAAGCACTAACTAGCATTCTGGAAATTATTGTGTTGAAAGCCATTGCGTTGAAATGGAAAATAGTGAAGTAGTCCGAGCATTATAGGATTTGGTGAGCACTGCTATTCCAGAACATAGTGGGAGCAGGTGTCCCAGACCAGATCCTTCTTCCAGTGTACCATTATGCCATCTTTACTGAAGACATTGCTAAAGCAGGGTCAACCTCTAGATGGAAGAACTTTGCTATTGGCTCTGTGATAAACCGTGCTTCAAAGTCCTTGATTTTTGAACTCTTCAATCAGGCTCAGTTCAGTGGCTTAATCATAGATGATGTCTAGAAATTATGATGAGGCAAAGGAATATATGTCCTTGGTGTTTTTCTTGTCATGTCCTTGCCACCAGTAGTGGTTTTTTTACAATTTTGTAAATGTTACCACAATGTTACCAGAATTAAGCATTATTATAAATCAAACCCTCAAATAATCTTTCTCATTTTGTACTGGAATATAGAGGTTTGTAAGGAAATATTGGAGATCAGCCTGTTTTTTTGATGAACATGATTACATCATTGTTTTTATAATTTATATACCTTTTAAATTTTGCATTTTCAAACAACTTGTATGGTAGTAATACAGTAGACTCCAAGCAACTCTGGTCCATGAATTATTATTCTTGGAAGAAAGAGAAAAGAAGTGGATCAGCTGCCAAGAAAGTACAAGTAATTGTTCAGAAGAACAAGCAAACTTAAGGTGCTGGGTCAGCTTCAATCTTGATTGTACAAGATAGAACATATTGAACAGGCTCCAGCCTCAGTTTAACTATGTAAGTATATACGAGCTGAGTTATATGACTATTTAAGTCAAGTCAGGAACATAAATAGTTTTAATTAAAGCTCCTATAAATCATTACAAAGAAGAATAAAGATAAAACATAGATCCATTGCTTAATGAGAAAGATGAATTTAATGAATCATGATACAGTGAAGACTGATGCAATTGTGAGTGTTGGCTAACACAGTCATGCATAAAAGAACAGTAAAATAATAGAAACACAGGTCCAAATAGAAGAGCAGTAAGTTAAAGATTGCATACTTAGTGTATACATTCCAAGCCAGTATGAGTAGTTTTAAATTCACCTTAAACATTTGAAAGAATTATATGAAGCGATTTGATCTGTTATTGATTTTCAGAAATGCAGAGAGGATGTACAAGGTCATACAATGTAGAACAATTTTAAGGAAAAAATCATACCAAGAAAGTATAAATCAGTAGGCTATTTTCAGTATGAGGAAAGATACTGGAACATATTCTTAAGTGAAAGATTTATAAGAATTACATAAGAAAAATCAAAAATTGATATGTAGAAAGTAAATTATATCATATCAATCTAATATCTCTAGTCAACAGAGTTACAAGACTTGTGGATGAGAAGGAAACATTAGATGTGATATGTCTTGACACAACTTTAGAGACAAAATATTCTCTTATTCTCAACACCAAACTATGAAGACATGGACCAGATAGAGTTAGAAATAAATTTAAAACTTTCTGGAAAGTACTTACCAATAACTCAATGTCAAACTGAGAGGGTATTTTAAGTGAGATTCCATTGGTATTTTTTTGAGTACTGTTTATTAATTTCATTAATGACTTGAATGATGGAATACACAGTACACTTCTGTAGTCTTGGTACACCATCTCCTTGTGAAGGAAAATAGCATGAGAATTCAGAATGACTTTGGGAAAGTGTCTGATATCAATACGAATAAATTCTGTAAAGTCAAATTTACATTCAACACTTTTTGATGAAGAGATCCAGAGTATAAATGCAAAATGGTGCTTAAATGGCTAAGCAGTCATGCTATGGTTAAAAAATGGTCTGAAGTTATAGTGGGCTACAAATAGAATGGGTATAAGCAATGTGATGATAATAAAAAGGGTAGATAAAATTCTGAAATGTATTAACAAAAATGTAATAAATAAGGCATGAGACAATTATTCCACTCCTTTTGACACTGAAAAAACTCTGTCTTTGGGGCAGAGTAACTTAATAATGGCCAGTCTTCACGAACGAAGATTTTAGGAAAGGTCTTTTTAGCTTTCAAGCCTACGCAATGGATTTTTTAGGTGAGACACAGCCTGCGCTGAACTGAGCCCACCCTTTAATCCTAAGGTTCATCTGCCAGGGCCAAGCAAGCTTGGACAATGGCAGTGAGGTCCTCAGGACGTAGGTTTGTTTAGAGTGACCTTCTCATAGATGAATGGCCTCACAGGGCTAACGGGCTCCATCTGCCCGGGGGACTGGGATTTGAACCTGGGTCGCAGTGGTGAGAGTCCTGCATGCTAACCACTAGGCCACCAGGAGTCCCTGCAGAGCAACTTAGGTAAGTTATAAAATACTCTGGAAAGCCCAGGGAGAGTGACAAAAATGCTTCATCATTTTAATTTTCATCTAGAGTGATATAGGTGTCATGCAAAATGTTTTAATTCAAAAGACAGTAGTTCGCTGGAATATTATACTTACAGAGAAATTGTAAAATATCTTTCAATGAAGATTTTTAGAGACGTATTTTGAAAGGATAAAGATGAAGATGAATAACCTCATGAGAGATTTGTATTTCTATGATTCTACAACATTTTGACTTACTATCATCTTTCCCCTACTTCTGAAATGTCCATGCTTCAATGATGTTCTCTAGTATTTAAAAAAATTATGAAGAGCCTTTTTGATTAAATCTGCTTTATATTTTCACCATCTCTGTGACCTTCTAGATAATATAGGACAGAAAGCTACACCAATGATTCCTGTATGATATGTACTTTGTTACTGAAACATATTTGAATTTCCTATTTAAATTCCTCAGATGTAGTAATGCCATCAGCAAGTGGGTTTGATACTTTCAACCAACACTTCACACAGCTTTTATTCTGTTCACTGATGCACCTGCATCAAGACTACCTTCAGCCTTACAGAACCCTTACAGAGCCACTTCATGTTTATCTTATTTATCCAACAAAGAAGTACAAGATAATGCTACATCATAGATTGGTATAAAGATCAGGACAGAGAACAAGTGGTCTTACACTAGTAATAGGTTCAAAATACTATCCCAGTCACTTCTTTTGAAATAAGAGCATTACGCTTAAGAATTTTTCTCAGCTTTCTCTTGTGATACAGTCTGTAATTTTACTCTGTTTACTCTCCATCTCTTAAGAAGCCTGGGCCAGGAGGAACTCCCAATAGGAGAAGCAATCTAATACACTGAGTAAAAATTTGAGATACTGCAGGGTGAGGTGGAGGATTCTACAGCCATGCGGCAAGAGGCTTCGACTTAAGCAAAGTTTGAGAGTACGGTAAGAACTGGGCAGGTCATTGCAAATCAAAAAGTTGGCAACTTGACTGAAACAAATGTTAGATGCCAGAACTCAGCAGAAAGAGAAGGGGGGAGGGGGGAGGAAAAGAAAGGGCAATTGTTTATGATCTTTTTGGATTGGTCTGTCTAGTCATTTTGGGTTTTCAGTCAAGAGATACCTAGGAAAATGAATGGGAATACTTGACACATTGCACGGACACCATATATTCTCCTAATTGTTTTCAGGTAAAGCAATTTCCTGACCTTTTATCATTTGTGTATTTAACAACCACCATTGAATCTCTCTTCTATGTTCTTATAAGTCACTCTCTGAATCCTTATTTTAAAATATCAATTAAAAAAAATCTATTTAAAATTGTTCTAGTTTATAATCCAATAAAATATGAGTTTTATGAGCTCAAAGCTTCTTGTTTTACTTTTGGTTGTATAAATTTCACCTTCATAAATTATCCTGACATTTTCATGGTCCTGTGCACTAAGTAAAGGAAATATGGCCAGAGATAGTTGAATATCAAGTAAGAAAAGTAAATACTCATAATGATGAAAGCTGGAAATTCATATCTAATTCAGATGAAAATGGGATCATCTACACTATCTAAATTACCTAAACTACCAAAACTACCTAAACTACCTTTTCACTTGTGAATGATTGCTCCTGATATTAAATTTTATGTGGGAATTTAATCTAGAAAACATAATATTTAATTTTTCTTCCACATCTTCTGTTTTTTTCCTTATTGCAATGGATTTCCTAAGAGGTTGTTGTTTCCTGATCCAAAGCTGTCTAGCTATTGCTATATACCTCGTTTACTTCTCTTAATACTTGAGAACTCTAAAACTATGAATGAAATAACATGGAATACAGCAGAGGTAGCAGTTTTCTATTTAGTTTCTCATAGGTTGAAACTGGAGAGAAACAGTAAGAGAAAAAAAGGAATTCAGAAATTCCAACTTCTTTACATTTTAGTTTATTTTCATTTACTTTGCTTTCTGCATAGATAGAAATAAAAGATACATGAAATAGAATGATTAAAAGAACATGGTTATGTGGTGGGAAGCTGAACACAAGCTTCTGAATTTGCTTAATTTTTGTAACAAACTGTTACTGAACAGTAACATCTGTTCCTTGGCTGTAAATATAATAAAAACTATCTTACTCAATGCTAGTATAAAGAAAATTAAATCAAGATGAAGTAAAACCACACATGCTTATTGAAGAACATTTTGAAAGTTGACTGTTTTGTTGAACTTTTTTCATAGAATTACAGGATGTTTTTGGTTGGAAAGTACCTTAAAAATCATCTAATTCCAACTCCCTTGCCATGGGCAGAGCCATCTTCCTGTCCTGTTGCTGACATCTTCCTGCCCGTGTTGCTGAAAGCTCCATCCAACCTGGTCTTGAACACTTCCAGGGATGGAGTATCCACAACTTCTCTGGGCAAACTGTTCCACTAACATCTAAATCTGCTCTCTTTCAGTTTGAAGTCTTCCCCATGGCTCTACATGCCCCCATAAGAAGTCCCTCTCCATCCTTCTTGTAGGCCCTCTTAAAATATTGGAAAGCTGCTCCCTGAAACCTTCATATCTTTGGGCTGAACTATCTCAACCTGAGGTGTTCCAGCCCTCTGATCATCTTCATGGCCCTCAACTGGACCCACTTTTTCTGATTTTTAATCCTTGGATGAGCTCAGAGTATGAGAGGAATTCTGTCTTGGACAGAATGACATGCAGTTCACGCCTGTTACCCTGTGAATACAGCTCTGCTAGAGGAGGAAATCTGATATTTGGGTCATCTTATGCTGACTTACAGTGAGCAGATAATGATCTTTCTCCTACCTGAGGAAGTTTGGGATTAGGAAGACAATTAGTTAATGGAAGCTCAGTCATGATGAAACAGATGTAGTTAGTGTACATAGTGTGTACACTACACTGTATATACAAGTATGTCATTTTCACACAAAATAGATAAAAATAGATATACTGATTCAATTAGAATCGTAACACCTTTTGTTTTAGCCACTGCCCTAGGAAAGAATCCAGGAAAAGCAATGAGAATAATAGACTTTTTTGGAAAACATAATTTTCAAGGAAAGAGTGAAACACGGTTTATTCTTAAGAAAGAAGGTGTTTGGTTCACTGTTAACCTGTGTCCTGTTCTTGTTTTATACTATGACCCAATTTTTATTTCAATGCAAGTGTATTTTTAGATTTGAAGTTAAATACTTGCTGAAACTGGTGTAGACTTTTCAGAATTCCTCAGCAATGAAACAGATGAACAGGCTACAAGGCTTCTCTCTTAGGATGACTAACTCTGAATTGAAGGAGAAAGGAACAGACCAACACAAAAAGAGAAGAGCAAGATGTTTTTAATCCACATATAAAAGAGAGAAACAAGTCTGAATGAAAAGAGTCATTACAGACACCACAACACATAGTTTCCAACTGTTCTGCCACTGTGAGAGTTGTTAGCATAGTTAAACCAAAACATCCATAAGATGATAAGTGTTAGAGTATATGGATGAAATAATTCTCTTTCCCGTCCTTCTTCTCTATCAATTTTACATTACATTATTTTATTATATATTTAATTTTTTTCAAAGGCATTTTCAAAGCAAACACCATAATGTAAGTGTTTTCGAAGTGTCATGCATATGCACACCTAATACAGGTTTTCTCTGCAGAGGCAGTTTCTTCTACTTTTAGTATCTTTTGTTTAATATAAAAGGAAGACATAAAAGTATAGTGCTGAGCACTGAGAAGAAATACCATATACTGTGTCCTTTACCCTGGGGATATTACACTCAATAGATGCTTCTTTTTTTTGAGATAATACATAAGGTTATGCAACTTTTGGACCAAGAGAAGACCATCTGGACTAGCTTTGCTGCTTTTTATGTAGATATCTTTTGTAGTGCTAATTGCATAATTTAGTGTAAAACTTTTACTTGGAATACTAATCTGCTTTTCTTCCATAAAGACAGCTCGATCTTTATAAACTTAAAGGTATGTGAAGATGTTCAATGACATATTTTAATCTACAGGTTACTCACAAACTATCTTTTAGGAAAAAGCCCTCAACAACTCATCTTCTAAAAATGTGTCTCTGGAGAAAAGCCATATCAGAAAAGAGCATTTTTCTTCATGAGAATATCATCTTAGCTAGATTCCATTGCAGAGACCCAAAACAGGCCCATTAGGTTGTGACTCTCAGAAAACCTGTCAGAGAAGTCAATTCAATGGTATATTTCTGCAAATAGATAAAAAAATATGATTTTGACTACCATTTGCAACATGAGAAACAGGCAGAAGAGGTAAAGAGACTACCAAGAAAATTATTGGTCATACTTATCCAAATATCCCCCCAAATATCACTAGGATTCACACTTGTGGTTTCACAAGTACAGAGGGCAGCTGCTGATCCATAGCATATGTGGGTCATGTTGGACAGTAGGGAATGAGATTTCAGGTTTTTGTAAACAACACAATGCAGCTTCTTGAATTAATATTACAATGAGAGTTGTGAATAATTAAAAAAATATGTAAACAAAAAGAATAATTATCAAAATAAATAAGACTAACATAAATTAAAAACAGTTGTAAAGTGCACAGGAGAATAATTCTATTCTATTTGGACAGAAAAGGTGGTGCCTTTTCACGCAGTTTGAGATACACAAATTACTGGAAAGGCACCAACCTCTCCACAACTTCACAAGATGATGAATTAGCTATCCAGCCTTTTCTGGTTCAAAACAGGTTGCAAAGGAACCATGACTAGCATCAAAGCAATGAATGCAGGCAAATTCCCAACCTCCTCACCAGTTAAATATCTATACTAAGACAGGTGATATGAGAACAAATGGTACTGCTGTAGTTATGTTCTTATCTTATGTAGTTATCAGGTTCTGACCACAGGATTTCAATTATCTGAATGTTATTTGAACAAAACAAACTAAGCAAAAATACTGCCAACTTGTGAAATATTTTATTAAATAAAGAGATTAAATTAATTTTGCAGCTGATATTTTGTCCCTGTAAAATGTTCCAATTATTTTGGTTGAAACTTTCATCATTATTTCTAATCTTAACTATTTAGGCTTCCTTCTCTAACCTTTTTTTCTGTAGATTACACTGTATCAAAGATAGAAATGGAAGAATGGATCTGGTCAAAATTATCAGTCTTTTTTAATCTGGGCAGACTTCCTGGATGCATACACACTGGAGGTGAAAACAGTTCTATGACTGTTCTATGTATTGTCATAGGAGAAACTGTAAGACTCACCTCTGCTGCAAATCTGCAGCATAAAATAAGAACCCATCTTTATTGTTTAATAAAGGATGCATCCAGCTAGAACAGGACTGAAGACACACTCCAGACTACCTGGTACATCAATGAGGGACCATGTGCTGCAGGCAGCATGAGGAGCAACCAAAGTCTTCTTTACATTCATCTTAGCCTTTCGCCACCATTTAAAATTCTTCAAGCTTACTTGGGCTATTCTTTGTACTGTACATAAAGAACTAGGTTTATATACAGACTCAAGTTGAATCTGGCTGAAAATACTTTCTTATTGATTAAAAACTATCGGTTTTCAAAGATAGGATGCAAACATTGCTTTTTATTTGAATGAAATATATTTGGACCTGTTTTTCCAATGTTTCTGTGTAACAAATTTTTACTCCTACGACATTTCTCCTTATTTTTCTTTTTAGAAGGAAAAAAAATCTACTTTGAAAAACAAAATTCCTCTCTTAGAAGACTTTAGTTTGCTGTCTAATAAAGCATAAATGACTGGTGGACTAATCGCAGTTACTTTACAAAGTAACTGTGCTTTCTACTCCATTTTAGAGCTTTACTACTCTTGTAAATTTTTGGAACTGTCTGTGAGAGCAATTGGTAGACAATGTTATAAAATGATAACCTCTACATATACTTGAAAATCCTAATATGATAGATCATAGAGTCCTTGAATTCTGTGTCTGCCTATTAGTGTATTCTATTGATCCTTTCCTAGTTAGCTCTTTTCATACTTTAGGGAGAAAATTAATATTTATCATGTTCCTCATGAAATCTAATATAAAAAAACCCTTGGATATTATAGCTCTTTGTGCCTTATATATTTCTTAATATGTGAACAATGCAGTTAGAGAAAAATAATCTCCAGATATTTAAACGTACTTGAATAAGTAATTTCAAGATAGTATGTTCTGGTCAGTGAGTTTGTTACCACCAGAGTATGTGAAGCTTAGTTAATTGTCTTTGCAGATGCTCACAGAGATGTCTCATTTAGAGTCAAGCGGATTCATACACATCAAATTCCAGTGAGCTTAAAAGCTGTTTGAAACACAGTTCCCCAAGAGCTAATGAGAACGAGTTGTAGACTGAGTATCATGAGTTTCTGAAAAGGATTATGTGATAGAATAGTCTAGTTCTTCAGGATAGAACTGTTACCTTGGTTTCCCTAGAAAATTTGGTTTTGTATTTTATCCTTTATGTGTTTAAAAAGTATTCCATTCTCAGTGCTTCTGTTAGCCATCTAGTGCCTAGGGAAGAAGAAAAATCTGTCTCAATCCATTACTTGGTTCCAACTTTTATTTGTGTTTGTTTACTTTTCAGTCTTTCTGTGATGGAATGGAAACTAACCACCAGAGTAATTATCAAGAACTATGTCCTCTTCTCCACTGATTTGTCTTTGAGTTTAGCTGATTACCACCACATCTGTGGTTAGTAAGGAATCCTTTCCTAGGTAAAAAAGGCAGGTGTTTTGCTTTTGGCTTGTTTGATGGGCTTTTTCCTTCAGCCCAGGAGCTCATTCACTTCAATTTTCTGTTGGGCAATGTCCTATCTCTTTTACTACAGAGACCCTGTGAGACAGTTGTAACTCTGATGCCTTTGATCCCTTTTGTTCATATATCTGGAAATGGCACTGCACACCAATGACTGTAGAGGAATCCTACCTCAGGTGTCTTTATAAAAGTCAATGGAATTTAGTCTTCTGATTTTTTTTTTTTAACAGAAATTACTTTTTTGGTCTTCCAAGTACTCATTAATGTTTTACATGACATAACTTGCCTACTTATGATTGTATTTTGTAATCCCATCTTCTAATATGAAGCTTGTTTTATTATGCATGAAGTGAAATGACTGCCCTTTATTTTGGCATTTTAAAGATAATATTGTACATGATTTTATGAATACACATTAATTTTTTCTGGTTTAAAATAATAAGGTAATTAAGAACAAAATGAGACTAGAGAATGTTTTTGGGTTATAGTAGAAATTATACCTATTCTGAAATACTATACCTACAAATGTTCTAGAGGCAGGGGTAGGTAGTTCAGGAAGACCAAAACATGAAATGGGAAATAGTAACAGTTTGAGAATAGACGTGCCCATGAATTTGAAAGTTCCCAGTTCCACAAAGTCTTTCAAAGTCATCAGTCATTGCTAGGTGATAGAAAGGTTCTTTTTTAAAAGTCCAAATCATGTATTGCAGAAGCAAAAACTCAGGAAAAAAATCAATTCTAGATAAATATAAAAACTACTCAAAAGTATATCTAAGAAAAGTATTACTAGCTAATTATTAATTACAACTAATTATTAAAGCTTACTGTATGGAGAATTTTAGATGTGACTTTGGAAGGTCTGCTAAAGGGATTCTTTACACATCCTAGAGTGTTTTTCATGCACTGTACTTCTTTGTTCTTCAATTCCAAATTTTTTGCCTCATAGTATCTCTATCCAGATTTTTGACAATGCTAAGAGCATATTATTATATTATAGCATCTTATTATAGGTGTTAAATGAAATGCAAAAAAATATTCACATCTCAAAATTTGTTGTCATAAGCAAAGTACTTGATTTTCATCTAATGTTCCACAAAATAGTCCACAAGGACTGTCTGAGAGTTTCTTGTGTATTTATTTTGATAGTACAATTAGATTAGTCTTTCAGTGACCTATTAAATCATTATGCTAATCAATTCATTTAAGCAGTCCCTAGCTGTTCAGTATTAATAGTGCAAATCTCTTGCCAAAGTCATCCTAGAGCTTTTTACTGCATTTGATTGACAATATTTACTTGTGTTTTGAGTTTGTGAGAATAAGCAAAGCAAAAGGGCAAGTTGGACCCTTCTAGAAGCAGGAAGGAGAACTTTCTCTTGGGCAGCTGTGGACCTGCTTAAGGAGGACAGCACGCCAGAGGCTGCAGAGGAGCGTAGAGTAGGCAGATACAGCACAGATCACAGAATCATAGAATATGCCAAGTTGGAAGGCACCCACAAGGATCATCAAGTCCAACTCCTGGGCCCACACAGGACCATCCCCAACAGTCATACCATGTACCCGAGAGTATCATCCAAATATTTCTTGAACTCTGTCAGGCTTGGTACTGTGAACCAAACATGCAGTAAATAAAGATCACTGAATTGAATGGAAGAGTTAATGATTCACCAAGAAGGATATAGCAGACAGGAGTTACTTTTTATTTACAGCATGACCCTTTGAATTTTGTCTACTTTTAAATTTAACACTTCTAATTCATAATCTAAAAAAATTTATTTTAGTTTTTTGGGAGTTTGTTATGAAGATCAAGGTAGATGCACTGACAAAGTGTCAAGCCACTGACCTCCTGTCACAGGGGGGTTTTACTCTTTTTTGTCTTAAGCCACTATGACCTAAAGATCTATTCTTAATTGCATTATAATATTTATTTTATTCTAAGAGGATTTCTTGAAAGGAATAAATTTGATTGAGACAGCCGTAGAGTTTTCATATCTGACGTATGTGACTACTGTGAAAATCAGCATAGCAGTCATTGAAGATTAACCTCCACTGACTCAAGGCTCATTGTGCTGTTCACAGTAAATAAAATTTTGTCTTTTTGATTCATACCTGTCACAGATTTCAATTGTTGATTCAGATATCACGTTGTGTATCTATGATAGGCATGTACAATAATCTCACAGTAATCACAGCAGCTTGACAACCCATCATTATGAAAAACAAAAGAGGAAAACAAAATCTTTGCTTTTCAAGATTAAAAGAGGGGGTTAATTTCCTCTGAAAGGAATCAAGTTGCAGGAAGCATCAAAAAATATACTTAATTATTACTTGGGGGTTTTGTGTTTGTTCTTTTTTTCTTTTTTCTTTCTTTATTTAAGGAATTGTAATTCTTGTGAGGGATTCAAAATCTTAAATAATTCTAGTATTGTTGATACAACCTGTTTCTTCAATTTTTTTTCCTCTGTAACATTTAGATGATAGTTCTAACTTTCCTTAGATGACTGTAGCACCAATTAGAAAAGATTTCTAAATTATTTATGTTTCAAGAGCTAATATTTTCACAAGATTAGCAATAAGAGATGCATCTTCTTTTTTTTTTTTTTTAATTATGTCTACCACATCATCTTGTTATTTTTCTTGACTTCCTAAACAATTTTTAGTTTTCAACTTTATTTGATATATTTATCTATTGACTGTAGGTATTAAAATTCTCCATTCAAACTTAAGAGTTATACTAAAGTAAAGGAATTTCTGTGGTGTCTCTGTGCCCAGCTTGCTTTATAATCAAGGTGCAATGAGGGGGTCTGCATTACTAGAGTCTATCACGGACTCTAAGTCTCACATACAGGAACAGCTCCACATATGAATCAAATACATCTCTCCTATGGTCCTTCTGAGGCCTTGGGGTTTGTTTCAAGCTCTTCTGGTCCCATTGAATTTGTTTAATAATATTGACTTCCAAAGTCAGTGAACTTAAAAGGTTTTGAAGAAAGTATTGTCTATTAAATTCTTGTTTTCCATATTTGCACTTTGTTGGGGTAGAATGAAATACTGTGTTTTTCACCATAAAGGGACACAGATTGACTGTAGTACCATGACAATTTGCAACTTTCCTAAAACTGAAAATTCCCAAACTCCTAATTCCTTGGGGTTTACATATAAAATGGCATTTACATTAACAACATAAATTACCAAGTTTGCCATAGTGTTCATAAAATCATAGAATCATAATGTATTACAGAACAATCATAATGTATTACAGAACAATCTTCAACTCTGTTTAGACACCCAGTGACACATTTCACTGTTAAAGTGTGTCAAAGTGTAATCTACTCCCTCTGTTCTTTCCTATAGTTTCCTTCACTTTCTGAAAGTATATTCAACTCAGCATAAACTCAGCATATTTTGTGATCCTGACTTTTGTCTTTTCCTTAGAAGGTGGTTTAGTCCATTTTCATATCTCTTGGAATTGTAACTGCAACTAGTTATTTTCTTCTGTGTTCTGTTTCAGTTCCAGATGCCTTCAGGGTGTTACAATAAAAGCAATAGAATATTTCTGTAAGACGGACCATAAAATAGATATTCCAACAGCTAGACCACTTCAGGGCTGACCAAAAGTTGAAGAATATTATTAAGGGCATTCTCTAAATTCCTTTTAAACACTGACAGGTTTGGGACATTGACCACCTCTCTAGTAAGCCTGTTCCAGTGTTTGACTCCCTTCTTTTTTGAAGAAATGCCTATTTATATCAAACCTAATCCTCCCCTGAAGCAGTTTGGAATCATTCTACATGTCAGCTGCCAACCTGAAAATTTCATCTGTAGTTTAATGTTAGCTGCTGCTAATATTTTGGTGTTGTTTGCTTTTGGGGTTTTGTTTGGGTTTTCTGTTTTTGTTTTTTTTTCCTAGTAACTTTTCTAGTACCAAGAACATTGTACAGTAATTGCACTGAAAAATAGTTCCTAATATCTCTACAACCACTTCATAAGTATGAAGGTTTGCAGTGTAGTTCTGCTTCACATTCAACCTACTGGAATGAGTTTTTCTCCTTCAGTGATGCAGGCAAATTTGTTATGGTATTGACAGGAAATATTCATCATCCTTCCCCATCCTCATTACTGCCCATCTTGTTATTGGAAGAAAGAGAGGAGGGAAAATCAACTTCGGGATCACCTTTAACAAAGTTAACATACCATTTCTCTTAAAGAATGAGTTTCTTTCTTCAACATTCATACCTTCTGGTTTAAACTTATTTGTTAAATCTGTTTGACCATTTAACTTACATCATTGCCTGTGCAGGCTGCTCATATATTCTCTGATTCTTTCTATACCTACTAAGTTTCTGTTTAATTTGTTAAGATTTCTTTCATTACTTGTTTTGCTTATGGCTGTAAATGGAGAGAGAGTAAGAGTTTGCAGCACACTGAAATTATTTTCATCTGAGATTGTCTGCAATGCTCCAGTGATGGTACGGTTCTGACTCAGTCTATTTGGTATTATGGTACTAGGTTTTTGAAAGAGTTGGACTGTTCACTATTTGCTTCTGGACTGATTTAGAAGTATCACCTACAGGTTTTCTTTCATGTTTTCTGAACTATTTCCCATGAACACTCTTTAAGGCATCTTTGGCTGAGTTTCATTGCCAAAGAATATACACATATATTTCCTGGAGATTTCTTCCCACTTCCTACAGTAAGATGTGACACTTTCTATATTTTAAGTTGATATTGTATGTTACAGTCAATAGATCAAATGGGCATTTTGAAACATAAATCTCACTAAGTCCTCCCCCCAAAAAAACATAACTCAGGCTCCTGGATACAATTTAAACTTGAATTTCATAGATGAGACAGATACACAAGTTTATGGAAAACACATGCAGGTCAGTGACTATAAATAGCCAAAACTGAGGTAATTTAGAATTCATCGGGATGATATAAATCAGCACAATGATTCATAGGCGCATTTTTCACATTTTCAACATCTGTTACTTAATATTTCACGATCATTAGTCAGCATGGCTCATCAGTTGGTTTTCCAACATTTATGGTATTTGATTGATCAAATCAGTGAGTTTGTTTACTCCATTCAATTTGGCACATTGCTTTGATTGTTATAAAAAACAAACACATGCTTTGTTTTAGTATTCAGTTTAACATTATGGAATAATTCTTAGTTTAGACAAGATATTTACCAAGTTAGCCAGACTCCGGTAAATGGCCTTGAATTCACTTACAATTGCTTCATCTAGAACTTTGTGACATAAAATGGGCTTCTGCTGACTATGGAAGTTCTTACTAAAATATAGTACCGTAATATTATACAACTCAGGGGTCTTAATTGAAAAATAGGGAAAAGTTCTAATAAAGTTTAAAAGAGGAAGTGTTTCTTTTGATTGAAAAATATATTTTGTGACAGAATGTTAAAAAGTATTTAATATACTTTTAACAATTTCGTTGGTATATATGTACTGACATGAACTAATATATAAATGTCTTGGTCTCATCCCCTTTTACTATGGTATTTAACATTTATTTAGTATCCTTATTTTCCAAGATGCTCTACAGCTGTTGGTAAACTAAGTGTAGGGTTTTACTTACCTGCTATTGGTCATCTTTGTGGTCCTGTGTGCAGTTGTACTGATTTAACTGAATTTCTTGTGACATGGGGATGCACGCATGCTAATATTTCCTAAATTGTGGGGAGTGGTTCACTTATATCTGTGAAGAAATTTGAAAGCAAAATATGGTTTAATTATCCACAGACCCTCCATTCAGTTTAGCTCCCAATAGAATTGAAAGTATAGTGACTTTCTCCTACTTGCTGAAGTCCATAATCAAGTCAGTAAAATCAAGATTATTTAGAAAAAATTGAATACACTTTGAAGTGACACTTCATTTTCTTATACCTTATAACCAATTTTAAAACATGTTTAGATGTGCTATTTTAGTTTCTACCATAAGAGCCCAAAGACTATTACTACCCCGTTACACGTAATGCTTGCTTGGTCTTTCCCCCAAATTGATGCTGGAAGAAACTGTGACGAAAAATTATTAAGTGATTGCTCTGATTGCTCGTTGAAGTTGTAATGGGTTAGCTATAATATTATGCATTCACTACCCCAATATTACTTAAGTGTTTGAAAGGTCTCAGAATCATAATTGAGATGGCAGAGTGAAAAGGGCATTGGTAACAAGCAGGAAGGGAGTCAGTGAAAAAGACAGAAGTCAAGACCTTTGTAACCAACTGAAAGATGAGGCCAACTAGAACAGTTGTTGCAATTGTAAATGTCAGTCCCAGATGTACCATGAACTGATGCATCAAAAAGAATACATATGCTTATCTTGGAATCATGTTTAGAAAAAAAAAGGTATTTTTCCTCATTTGGACATTTTTCCTTTTTACACTTTTAGTTTCTGACTTCTGAGCTAGTTATTGTCTTCCAGAGCTGAGACCAAATAAAAATGGACATGTACTCAGTAAGTTGTAATATATTACCATGGAGAAAATGTTTCTGTGAGTAATGAATTCCCTCTTCTCAAAGTCTGACAGGAAAATCTGCTCTATAAACCTTTATTCCTCAGCCTACCAATAGCTGAGACAGTACATATCTGTCAAAGACAAAGTATCTAAAACTAATTACACATAACTCTAAATCTTTATTTTCTCCATAGCACATTTAAATTTGTACTAAAAAAAAATCTTCTAACCTTTTCTCCAACTTGTATGTTTTACTGTGAACCAGAAAGGATGTCTTAGACACTGGCAGTGCTAGCTTTGTAAAATATAAGCAGATATATTATCTGATCATATGCAAAATTTAGAAATAAACACCATCCTCTGCCAGAAGATATTTGCTAAGGAACATACACAGCTGTTGTGAACTCAGTAATATAACAGTTCTTACTAGAAGTTTCATTTTTATGCTTAAGAAATCAATTTGTTTGATGAGGAGAGAGCTCTAGATGTTGTTTGATGCTTCCATGATATAATAATAATTGTATTTTTTTTCTGAATTGTGTTAATAGTACAAACAAGTAATTGTTAGGTCCTTAAAATATAAGAATGTAGTCACACCTGTAAAGCAAAAACCTAGTCTGGGAATTGTTGTACTCAAGGGCACTCCATTCCCTGACTTCAACTATATATAATGGAACAAAGGCAGTTCTTAGGCTAAACAAACAAGAACTACCAAATAGAAAAAAGAGAAGTCATTACCTCCAGATGTATTTTGTGAGATCCTTCCTGAATCTGAAATTCAGTTTATAGTGTTTATGCTTTAGAAAAACTATTTACAAATTGGAAAGGGTTCATGAAAGGTATAAAAATTTACCTTACGGAAAAAGCTAAAAGGAGTCCAAACCACTCAGCTTATTAATTGAACATTATTAATTGGTAATTTAATCATTCTGTAATTACCTGCTTAGGAACACTTCTGATATTAGACAGAACTTCAACCTATCACACGAAAGTATAGCAACATAAATAGGATGGAAGATGGTTAAAAATAAAATGTGTAATTTAAATCATGAAGATATTTAACCATTTTCTAGTAGCAATGGGATAAATTCTCCATCACATGATATCTTTATATTTGAACACCTGTCATCTTTCTAAAAGTTAGTCTCAAGAAGGTATGGATGCAGGAGCTATTACTCAGAAAACTTTTGCCTGTGTTATGCAAGTCAGCATCAATGGTCATGTGCTCATTTTGGCTTCAAACATATCGAGGTTTTATTAAAAATGGAGATAGAGTGAAATTTCTTTTTTTTCACTTTTAAATTATTGCTAAAGGACTGCCTCCTAGGACTCTACTTTACCTTTTTATTCCCTGTATATTTTTTGTTTCTGTCTCAGCTGTGAAACCTACTTTGTTTTGACAAATGACAGGTAATGAGGATCTAGTTAAGAAATTAGAAAAATCACAAATTACTTCAGTAAATGTGAGTGACTAATGTAGTGGAAAGCACATGAAGGAACTGGAGTGAGACCGTTTTAGAACTCTCTTAATCTCCGCATATTACACTTTTCCAAAGCATAAATGAGAATATCAAATTACCACTACGATATCATCACAGCAAATTTCAGATGGTTTACAATAACTTTAGCGTTACTGTAGCTGCTGTCTCAAATACATTATGTACTCCAAAAAGCTGAAGTTTTATATTTATTAGTAATTCTTTTCATGGGTAGTACAGGTGCTATAAGACACTTCTTCTGCATCTTCCTCTATTAGATTTTGGCAAATGACTGATAATTCAGGCTTTTTCCTCTAACACAAATACCATGTTACTGTCATTTCCATGGCATTTAGGACGTATTTGTGCTATATCACACAAATACCAAGTCGACCTTTCCATATGGTATTTAAAGTATGTCTCAGATTTCTCTTACCTGGTTTTAGATTTTGTTAGGCATAAGGGCTTACCCTCATATTACTTAATTGTGTTGGTACATATCACAGATTCAGCTCATGTTTTTATTTCTTAGTAGGAGTCCTGAT
Organism: Neopelma chrysocephalum; assembly: GCF_003984885.1. Lineage (NCBI taxonomy): Eukaryota > Metazoa > Chordata > Aves > Passeriformes > Pipridae > Neopelma > Neopelma chrysocephalum. Next base: position 12,893,058 of record NW_020897742.1, read on the forward strand.
CCAAGAATTTATGTTATATATGAACAGGGCCGGAGGACATTATAGCTATTTTGCTTAAGAGTAGGTATTATAAGAATTACTAGCCTTCAAGATGAGGCTGAAGCGAGGCTTCAGATAAACAGAGTGATTGTTTTTAAGTGTATATAATCATTGAAGAATTGGAATTTCTTTTTTTTTTAATTCAACTGTGCACGTGTAATAAATAAAATCCGATTAGAGTAGGCATTCAAGCACTGGGCCACTAGTATCCATGCTGTTTAGCATCACAAAGTTAAGAAAATATAAAAAAACCCCACAGATAAACTGTTTGTAAAGAGTCCTGGCTTAAAAAAAAATAAATTAAAAACAGATTATCAAGAAAAATATTTATTTTCTTTGATTCCTGTAGTATATGGGAAATTTGTATTTTGGGAATAAAAGTGCATATATATGCATAAGTACTTGCATTACATATCTAATTTTTATCACTATTTTTTTTCCTGTAATGTAAACAATGTCAACATAAAATTAAACAAGTTAACTATTTGGGATATAATAGGCATTCTAAAATTAATCAATATCAATAATGATTTAAAAACTAAATTTGAATGAACAGAACAGAGTTCACATCTCCTTTGACAGGTAGAATAAACAGTGATAAAGCTACATATGTTTCCAAAAACACATGAGCATAGTAAAGCTAAGTGTTCAGTTTTGTCCAGAAAATTACTTTGTAATAATATTTTAAAGACTCAAATGAATAAACCAAATTTTTGCTTCAGACAACTGAGTGTATTTTAATGCAAAAGCATCTGAAATATTTATGTATTAAAACCAGATCCATTTGACTGATTTTCTGGTATTTTCACTCCTGTGTGAAAATAAGCACGATCAAGTTCAAAGGAGGTAACTCTAGTGCAATCCCAGATAGGTATTAGTTTTGGAAATACTTGAAACTGTTGATTGGCAGTTTTTATTTTCTTTTGTAATGTAACATGAAAATGTTCCTAGAACTCATAATGGAATAAGATAGATTTGTCACTTGTGTGTTCTATGTACTATACATTTATATCAGTAGATTATATAAAATAGTTGCTTTTTCACTGTCTATTGGGTTGTTGATTTCTGTCCTTTTTACTCTTTCTGCCTTCTTTTGGAAGTTTCAGTAGGTGGACTTTTCACTGAATCCTAAAATTTTTCACATAGATTCCTAGTACAGAATAGAAAATGCATCTATAAATAATGGAATGAGATAGACCACTGATTTACAACAAAATAAATGGCAGTACTAAATGTATATTGAATCCTACATTTGTAATTGGATCTATTAATAATAGATGTTAATATTAGATTAAAGAAGGGTTACATAAATAATGCAAACGTGCATTTGATGGAAGTGCAGTAAAACTTAGAACTGGAATTTCCACATATGTAGAAGTCATGAATCTGCAGAACTGAGGTTAAGACTTCCAAGGAATCCATGAAGTTGCAGAGCAGACACAGCTGAAAGTCTGATTTTAGGCTCAGTGTTTTCTGTGCCTTTCTGCTCACAGCACTTTCTTTTAACTCTGTAATTTTTCTACTCTAGTTTTTATTTTACTGAATTTTTATTTTCTATGATTATCAGTGAATGGTCAACAATATGTGAGAGGAACATCAAAAGCTCACTTTCTTTACACCATGTGGTGTAGGAATCTGTATCTTCCAAAACCTGACCCTTGTGCACAGCTTAAAACTCATGACATAAAAACTGTTATCTGAAACTGTTTTGCCTTGGGTTGAATTGGGGAGCTCTATCCAATTTTGAACTGTGCTGCAAGGGCGTTTTTCTTGCTGCTGCTGCTGATAATAATAACAATAATAGTATAATTTTCACTTCTGTTCCATATCCTCTTGTCTTTACTTTCCAAATCTTCTTTGATTCATGTCAGATCGTGGCCTCTGTATAGATATTGCAGATTCTTGCTATAGCCTTGTGGTATGTAATCCTCACTCTGTGAAGGAAACAGTTCTCATCTAGGAGTGAGAGGCAAAGGAGTCGTCTTCCTTCCATGCTAGACTCCATTTCTTTATTCTTTGTCAGAAAAGGATAAGATGTTGACCTTGACTGACTTGAGAGGTGGGCCTGCACAAACCTCATGAATTTCAACAAGGCCAAGTGAATGGTCCTACCCCCGGGTAGAGGTAACCCCAAGCACAAGCGCAGGTTGGGTGGAAAATTTATCGAGACTAGCCCTGGGGAGGAGGACTTGGAGGTGTTTGTGGATGAAAAGCTCAACAAAACTTGTCAGTGTGTGACTGCAGTGCAAAAAGCCAACTGCATTCTGGGCTACTTCAAAAGCAGCATGACCAGCAGGCCAAGGGAGGTGATTCTCCCCCTCTACTCTGCACTTGTGAGACCCAGCCTGGAGTGCTCTGTCCAGGTCTAGGGTCCCCAACACAAGAAAGACACTGATGAGTCCAGCAGAAAGCTACTAAACTTTCTGCTTTAGCACTTTCTCCTATGAAGATAGGTTGAGAGAGCTGGAGTTGTTCAGGTTGGAGAAGAGAGGGTTCTGGGGAGACCTTACAGCACTTTCCAGTATCTAAAGGGAGCCTACGAGAGAGCTGGAGAAGGACTTTTCACAAAGTGATAATGATGCCTTAGAATTTTTAAGATTTGTAGCAAATATGGATTTTTAGTATGGCTGTAAAGTTCCTCACACTTTAGACTAGCAGTTGATAGTCACCAAACCCTGTTCTCATGCTTCATATCGAATTTTTTAAGTTCTTTAAGTTTGTTTAATGTTCTTCTCAAGGGAGAACACATCTTGTTTAGGACATATGCACCCGGACCAGAAAAATAAGATATCATTGGAGCCAAAGCAACCTTGAAGTCCCAGAAAGCTTGGAGAAGCTCCAAAGACAATTTGTGCTGTGAGGAGGAAGAAGATGAGGAAGAAAGGGATCTTGAGACCTCTGCCTCAATTCCAGGGAGGCGTGCCAGGGTGGCAGATCTGGGGACAATCTGGCAGCAGATCGCTCTCAGATTGGATAGATTGGTATTATAAAATTGTAAAGCCCCTGGACATGGGAGTGTGCCTATGTACTGTGTGCACCTGAAGACCTTCATTAAAGAACTGCTCTCTATCTTATCTACACTAATATTGTTTGGAGAATTTTTCTTCCATTTTAGGCATCAATAGGACAAGGAGAAATGGCTTAAGCTGAAGGAGTGGAGGTTTAGATTAGATAGCAAGAAGAAATTCTTTACTATAAGGGTGGTGAGGCGCTGGAATATATTGCACAGAGGAGTTGTGGATGCCCCATCCCTGGAGGTGTTCAAGGCCAGGTTGGATGGGTCTCTGAGTAACCTGGTCTGGTCGAAGGATCCCTGCCCGTGGCATGGGCACTGGATTTAGATGACCTTTAAGGTTATTAACCTCAACTGTTATATGATTCTTTTATATGATTATATATTTATATATTATTAATAATATATTAATAATAAATATATTGAGTAAATATAAATTAACATATCCATATATTAAACATCAATTACTATATACTTAATTAATAATTATATATTATTATATTGAATATTATATTAATAGTATATTAATGTATTTATTATATATTTATATGATTCTATGTTATTGAAATAAAAGGGTTTGTTTGTTTGTCTGTGATTTTCTGGGTTATGGGTTTTGTGGTTTGTTTTGTTTGTTTGTGGGGTTTTTTTAGTTTTTCTGATTAAGGAGATATCTTAACCTTGTACCTATATTTCTGTTACTACTTTGATTGTTTTCTCCTCAAATTCTTTTTCCCATTCCTGAACAGCCCCTACTTTGTTATGGATCTTCCTATGAGTTTGCTATAGAAAAAAAGTTTCTGATTTACACCAGAATAAGTGGTATCAAACTCGAATTTTTAGAATATTTATTTATAGTTTGCACAAATACAGGAGAAGCAGCAAGAGTCCTCAATGAATGTTGCAGTGAGACTTTTAGGATATATTTTAAAAGTCTGCAATATTCATATTTCTGATTGGAACATGCCAAGACTATGATGGAGGTTAGCATACCAGTGAAAGATTAGACTAAATAAAGCTGGAAGTACCCATAAACATCCTTCCTTAATGCAAGAGCAATCCAAACAGGAACACAAGATTTTTATTATATTTGTTTAAGAGTTTATATTAAAACTTAAGGCTTTTGAATGGTTAGGTCTTTGACCTGTGAATGATATTCAGCTTTATATGGTCACACTTACTAAAATATGTCACCTGGTGTCTCAGTGATGTCTGCCAACCTGAAGCAGAATATAATGAGAAGGATATATAATGAATACTGATGATTGTAAACTACATATAAACAATTTAGCAGATTATTAAGTGAATATATATTGTGACACTTCCTTGTTCGTTCAAGTATGGTAAGTAAAATTTATATTTTTACTAAGAATGTGCTTGTTAGTAAAACTGCCTTCTCAAGGTTATGAAGTCGGTTCACTATGAGTAATTCAGCTTTTGCAATTAGTATGAAATGGATATCTATATATGCTGTGGCATAGATGCTGATATCTGAGAAGGAACCAAACCTTGCGAAGGGTTCGGAACACAAGTCATATGAGGAGTGGCTGAGGGAGCTGGGGTTGTTTAGTCTGGAGAAAAGGAGTCTCAGGGGTGACCTTGTCACTCTCCACAATTACCTGAAAAAAAGGTTGTAGCCAGGAGCATGTCCATTTCTTCTCTCAGGTAACAAGTGGGAGGACAAGACAAAATGGCCCCAAGTGTTGCAAGGGGAGGTTTAGATTGGACATTAGGAAAAATTTCTTTACTGAAAGGGTGGTCAAGCGTTGGAACAGGCTGCTCAGGGTGCAGGAAGATGACTGAGGGTATAAAGATGATCGTGTGGAAGTTATACGGAAAAATGTGGTTGTTACTCCCTGGATGGAATGTGGTCAGCATATCCAACCTCCCACACATTATACAGTCCAAGAGGACTAAATGAAGGGTGGAGTGGAGTGGAGTGAAGATACCACAGCCAGGATCTGTCCAAACCCTCGCAGAGGAGGGAAATCAGTGGTACTTTCCAGCTGCACAGTGCCTGAAAACCAAGGGAAATAAAGGAAAATGTCTTGCTCTTGAATCAGCAACTGTGGTGAAGTCACTCTCCTTGCACTAATGCATATCCCCATCCCAAGGTTATCTCAGGTACTATCCTGAGATACCCACCCCCAACATACAACTGCCACTCACTGAGGTGTATGACTAAAGTCATTCAAGCTCCACCTAAACATAAACAAACAGTATAAAAATGAGTTGAAAATGAGGAGAAGTTAGGGAAGACTCCACTGGAATATCTGAGATCAGTCAATGGGCTGAACCTATTTTCTCCCCTGTAGGGATGCCTATTGGTTGAGAAATCTACTCTACATGTGCTGAGTGATTGTCTCAAGCTTTTACTGGGAATTAGAGCTTGTTAGTATATTACTTTGAATTAGTATATTCTATGAATTTATTTTTTCAGTCAAAAATAAATTCTCAAACCTTAACCTGTCATGATTTAATTAATAAAGAATATTACTGTGTAAACTGTTAATGTGAGTCCTTCAAGGGCACTGGTAGTTGCTGGCAGTGGGTAAAGGTGTGGAGATCCAGAAGGGGTGTTTTTTGTTTGGTGTATGACCCCGAACAACTCAGTTGAACTGCCCTCTGATCAAGTGAATTGCTTATTTAAGGGTCCCTGTAATAGGATGCTGACAGAGTGGCCAGCCACAAGGGTCTCAGCTTTCCTGGCACACTGACAGACTAATCAAGCACTAAGGGTTTTGAGTAAATCTCGCCTTTTCATGTGGCACAGAGAAATAGTATAATGACCGTCCCTGGAAGTGCTTAAAAAACATGGAGACACGGTGCTTAGGGACATAGTTTAGTTGTAGACTTGGCAGTGCTGGGCTAATGGTTGGACTCAATGATCCTTAAGTTCTCCTCCAGCCTTAATGATTCTATGATTCTACAAAGGCTGATAATAAGGCTTCGAAATAGAGACTCCTAAGAACCTCTACGAATAGGTCTATCCATAGTGATGTGGTTGCTACTGTTGCTGGATACAATCTGTTCCCTAGATGATACATATAGTCACTAAGATGCTGATGTTTAGCAAACTGTATAGCCATAAGGTATTTATATACTGTCAGATTTGAGTACCATAGCATACTTCAATTTTCCAGCGCATTGTATTTCCTCTACTCCTATTCAGTAGCAGGTTATTACTTATTGTGAAACTAATTTCATTTTAGTTCTTATCGTTGTTTTTCACGCTGAGTGTGAGTCATCATTGTGCCCTTATAGCCCAAAAAGCCAATTGCATCCTGGGTTTCAAAAAAAGAATTGTGTACTAGGCCAAAGAAGGTGATTCTCTCACTCTACATCATTCTCATAAGACCTGGCCTGGAGTAAGGTATCTGGCTCTGAAGCACTCAGCACAAGAAAGAAATGGGTCTGCTAAAGCAGGTCCAGAGGAGAGGCACAAAATTGATCAGAGGGCTGGAACACCTTCCTCTGAAGAAAGACTGAGACAGTTGGAATTGTTCAGCCTGGAGAATAAAAGGCTTCAGGAAGACCTTATTGTGACCTTTTACTATATAAAAAGGGCTTGTGAGAAAAGCGAATAAAGACTTTTACCAAGGTCTATAGTGACAGGACAAGGGACAATGCTTTTAGGTTAAAAGAGACTAAATAGATTGGACTTAGGGAAGAAATATTTTATGACAAGGGTGGAGAGACATTGAAGCAGGTTGCCCAGAGCAATTATGGTATTCCATCATTGGCAGTGTGCAAAGTCAGGCTGAACGATGCTTTGACAACCTGTTCTAATGGAAGATGTCTCTGCTCATGGTAGAGGGGTTGGGCTATATGATCTTCGATGGTCCTTTCCAATTCAAACTGCTCTGTGATTTTCTGATTCTATTAAATTTTTATATAGTTTTTAATTTCTTTACAGTAATATAAAATCTCTCTCTCAATCTTCATGTGCCATAGTAATTTATTAAAAGGATCTCCATCCTCACAGCTGTCTTGTCTAACCACCACAATGCGATACATCTAAATTCACTAATAAATAATCCTTGTAGTTTCAGAATAGTCCAAAGGAATTAGACACCTTAATTCTAAGTAATTTAATGAGATACGTGTGCCTAAAATCTGCAAATTTTTGAAAATCCCTGTCTGAGAAAATATTTGAGATACCTTAAAATGCTCTAGCTTAAAAACACAGTTCAGCATGTTCAGCCCTTGACAATAGCTCAGAGAAATAGATGCTGATCAGATTTCATCTCTATAAAAGTTTCTGTGCCATGAGCCCCTTCCATAATCAAATCACAAATATAGTCCACATTTTCAAGCCTAATGAGTTTCAGGGGTTAAAACTGAGAGAAAAAAGCTACAAGACAACAAAAACCAAAGCCAAAATATGTCTGCTTAAAGTCATACAGACACAGAACCAGAACTCATGAGTTTCACTCCAGTATTACGAATGGCAGGACTACCAAATATGAACTCAAGCCTGTTCTGTAAGACATGTAGAAAACGTAACTACAAAACACATTCAAATTATTGAAGTGAAATTCGGTGTGCTGCTCCTATTGAATTAAATGGTAGTTACACTTTGACTAGAACAAGGAGGTATCATTACTTTGTGTGATACACCTTGAATGTGTACACACATACAAAATACAAGCATTTGTATGAAAGGAAATGAATTGAATAAATTTGATAGCCCATGCAATCAAAAAATGTGAATGAATTGCAAAGTAAAAGTTTATAGTTTTCTTCCCACAGCTGAGAATGCCAAGATTTGATGCACATTTTCAGCTTTAACGAATGAGAGATTGATAGTGTGAAACTGATTGTTATTCCAGTCACCACTGTCCTTGTTGATTTTAGCTAGAACTCTCTTCTGCTGTCAGGATCAGTTTATATTCATGGGTGTCATAGTAGCTAATGACAAATGTGAACAGCACTGAGATATGGTCAGTATAATTTGCAAGTAGTGACCTTGATTAAAGATTTGTCAGTCTTTCTACTTATTAATTTCCTTCTCTAGCACCATTTCAAGTTAAAATAATATCAGAAATGGTTAATCCAACCAGTAACATTTTTATGAGTAAATATATGTCCTTAGAATAGGTTGATTTTAGTTTACATAGGACTGTGAATTTCTTAGCCAAGTCAGTAGTGAAATAGCCTGGAGTGAACTATTTTAGATCTTCCCTACAGTCTTCTTTTTTCAAGTACTTCGTGTGTTTATAAAAGATGCAGGATTGTAACAACTGTAAAATTTAACCTTCAATTTATTTTTCAGCCATAGAAAATACAAGTTGGGCACTGACAGTCAAAATCTCTGTGCACAAGCTAGGCACTGTCTTAACTTTCTCTCCAAGGGGCCAGCTCTGCTAATGTGTGTTTTTGATCTCCAACTCAGTTAATCTTTAGATCTTTCTGCAGAAACTGCCAATGAGGTCATGGGTTCTGTTGTCTCTCTCTGTAATGTTGACACCTCTCCATCAAACAAGGTATGATTGATTCATTTAGCAGGTTCATTTGCAAGTATTTTTTGTCTGTCTGCAACACTTTTATTCCAAGTAATGACTCATATGTCGGTAATTAAATACAGTGTCTTTATTAAATTTGCATTGTATTTTGCATATGAATACATATACATGATTATACATAATGCATATATGCATATATCTATAATATATATGTATGAATGTATGCATGTACATATGGGTGCATCTATTTAAAATGTACAGCCAAGTAGTGTTAACAAAAACAAATGTTGTTTGTATAGAACATTCCTTTTGCAAAACTGAGGATAAACAATATCATTCATACAGCAGCCATCACATTTTCTTTATGGTTTATGTGATCTCGTACAGGATGCATTATTTGTGAATTTATTAATTTACTGTATAACGTAGAGCAAGCAAATAGATAAGGTCCTGGATATGTATGACGTTACATTTGAACTGCAAAGTAGTACTGTTAACTGTGTCATATTTTTGAACAGAAATTTACCACACAAAGTTTATGAATACTAGGTCAGATCCTGAGATGTATAAATCAGTGAAACTCCAATGATTTTTGTCAAGCATTAGTTATACCAGCAAACTTATTACACCAGTAAGTATATAACTTACTAAATCTAAAAACTGGAGTGATTGTTCTATATACATCCATTTAAATATACATCATTCAGCTAATATAGTAATACCTTTTTGTGTTACACTTTCATTGTACATCACTTAGCCAGGTATAATAGATGAAAGGATGATTGTAGAGAAAGTCACTTGACCAAATGACTCTCAAATATTATGAAGAGTGATTAAGTGCTTATTAAAAACCTTTACAAAAAGGAACGGGGGAAAGAAATGTTCTTTATGGGATGTTTTATTGGTGAAATACAATATTTTGCATAATATCTTTAGCAAAGTCTACAGTATAAACAAGGAGCTAAAACCACTTCAGAGAGGAAAGAATGCAGATGGAGGGAGAAATTAAGAGGCAGATGTAAAGGAGAAATATTTTTACTGTGGCTTTTCAAAAAAAAATGAGCTGCTGGCAGAATTGATAATTAAAGATAGGCTCATAAAAGTAAGAAACCATTTGACATAACTGAAGAGGAGAAAAGGTCTAATATATCATGCAACAAATGAATATCATCACAACATGAACACATATCCAAATTGTTTCATAATTCATGGTCCTTGTCTTAAGTAAGATAAAGTTTCTTCTTCCCTTCCTGTTAAAGCAGTTAACACTGGAGATACCTGTGAGTTACTTAGGTAATTCGTATCAACGATCTGTTCAAACAATTCTGTAGAGTTCATAGCATATTTTGAAGGAGAGCAGTTAGAGATAATAAAAACTTTATTGGATTAGATCTTCGAAGCCTATGAAAACAGGTAATGTGGCTTTAAACTCAGGCAGGCACTCTTGGTCTCTCGTGCCTCTGCTTAGCACGGGTCCTCTTCCTGATCCATTGACTTGAATTCCTGGCTTTATCTTGGACCTATCTCCTCTCTGTGGACTTGCCTGGCAATCACTGAACAGTAGCTGACCCAGGATACCACCACTGCTCTGTCCTCCTTGCTCCAGAGTGAGTGATCTGGCTGGATCTGAGAGCAACAAGGCTGCTCTCTCCTCTCTGATCACCTTCTCTTGACTGTCAGACCAGCCTTGCTGCTGTTGGACATGTGGTGCCTGACACCATGAGCTACAATTGAATTGACATTTCACTGCTCATTATTATTGGCATCTGTCATTTACAAGTAATATACCAGCTGAGCTCTTTTTGTCAGAGAAGAGAAATTTGGGTAATATGTTGGCAATACAGGTTTTCGGGTGTTTTTCCATCAATTACGCTGTTAGGAATACATAAGAAAAACCTCTCATCTCTGTCACAGTGTATATTTTTAGCTCCATGTGGCAGCAATCATGTGAAGACAGGCTATATACTGTTTTATTTTGCTTTTCTTCAGCATCAGAGCAAATACACCATATATCCAGAATGTGCTTTATGTGTCACATTTCACTGCTGTAATCTCATCTACCAGGCTGGTTTCAGCTGGTACATTGCACTAACTTTACCTTCCTGGGATTGTATTTTTGGTAGCTATAAGCAGAAATTATACTTGAATAAAAGAAAGTGAGTAGCATATCTATCGTATGTGTACACAGATAAGCTTACACTCTACGTGCTTAATGAAAAAATGCTTGAGAGGATTTCATTTGGACTTTGGACCGTGTAGGTATCAATAGTAAACAGGAGAACCTGCATACTTTGACTTTTGTTTGTTAGTGTCCCTTGACCACATCCTGTATCAGTATAATTCACAACATTTGAGAAGATGGAGACTGAGCCATAGGTGGTTAAAAGGGGCTGTGCCCACCGTCTTGACGTGTTAGATCCTGTTTGCTCTGACACATTATAAATTGTAAATATTTTTTAAGATCTCAGAGGTCGGGACAATTATATAAACTGAGAAAACTTATATAATTATCAATACCAAATTGACCCTTCCTTCCTTTGAGCTTGCCCATCATAGACTACTATTAAGGGTGGGGTTTTTTTTACTATTTACTTTTCTTCTCCTATATCTATTTTTTTGTTACTAATAAACTATATATTTACTGTACCTACCATGTTCAACAGTCAGATAACATAGCGAAAAAAATGTGTTTAGGATAAATTTTCTTTAAAAAATTAGTGTAGAATTTTCTTAAGTTATTTTCCTTGTACTGAACTTACTGTTATGAAACAGGCAGTAACAGGCAAATAGTCACATTTCCATAGAATATTACTGCTTTGAAAGTAGCTATCATCTTCTATGCCTTATTCAGTAGACTAACACCTGCTTAGCTCTTACAGCATGTCACTATTTTACCAAGACCCAGCTGATATTTATTTCCCTTTGCCATGTGTTTTAAAGGGTTTTTTATTTTCTTTAAAAAGATTTAGGGTGGAAAATATATCTGATGAAATTATAATCATTATGTAATTTTCTTTCTCTTATACATCTCAGATCTTTGTTGGGCAGCTGCCCAGATGCAAACAAACAACTAACTTCATTATGCTGGCAATAAACATTTGTAATTTGAATAATAATTCCAAAAGGCAGAGCTGATATGAATAGAGTGCATTATTTACTTACCGTAATGCCTTATTTCCAATGATTTGGTAAAGACTTTAACAGAGCAGCACGAGCAGGTAGTACTAACCTTGACAAATACTGTCTGCAGCTGGAAAACCAACTACTTTTACTCTGAATTATTTTTTTCTCAGGAGTGATATCTAAAGTTATATTGAAGAAATAAGATATGTCTTCTCATGTGATTAGACTATGTCAGCTAAAACTCAAGGTGGAAAGAGTAATTGCATGGACATTTTTCTGGATTTAAAAATAAAGATAATGAAAAAGCAACAGATTAGATAGCTACTTTTTAAAGTTGTGGGTTGAAGATAGGTTTTTGCATTTTATTTTTTGAAATCTAAAATGAGCAGAACTGTTAACATAACAAGCAAAAGTCATCATGCCTTTCCCTCACTAAGTAATCAGCAGTCTTTCTCAGTCAGAGATGGTGGTATGTTGAAAAACATAATACAACTGAATCTATCAAACCAAAGACCAAGTATTCTCCTAGAGCCAATGGAAGACATCCACCACTGGCCTTGAAGTCCCAGTTTTTCAGAAGACAAGCAGTACTAGGAAATTATCCCAGATGCATTGACTGGAATTGGTGAAAATAGCCTCCTCTATAAGAGGAGACACAATGCAGACTCAATGCTAAATCACTTTTGTATTCTCTGTCTAGCACTGCAAATAGGGCTGAAAACAATTCCCTTATCATGCTGAAATCTAGGTTTCTCCAGTTAGACCAAATTTATCTGATTCAACATCTCCTGTGTTTCATTTTAACTGGAGTAGGAAATGAAATGGAGAGCTAGAGCAAAGTCTTTATAGTTACACTTGAGGAATAGGAGTGACAAAATAGAGAATAATCAAGGATCCGGCAACCAGGCTAACACACGGATAAGTTACTGTTGAATGATTTCTATAGGTCAGGAGTAAGGGTTAGATGACCTTATTCATAAAGCTGAATCTTTGTGCAGCATCTAATGTACAATCCTTCTGCCTTGCTTTATGGATATGGGAGTAATTATATATATTTTGTCTGTATAATGTTGCACTACATATAAATATCAAGCTCTTGAAAAGAAAATATAAATGATATATAATTTAACATGTAATGATTTTTTTTCTTTTTAAGATTCAGAAAACAGGAATGACGTTGGCTAGGTCCCATTTCTTTTACTCTAGGCAATATTGAAAGGAAGAGGAAATAATGTCTATACTAAAATTCTGGTATAGTATCTGCAATCATATCCTGTCACGTAAGTTTAATTGTCATCATACTCAGATTTGTGCATATGCTTAAAAGAGTATCAAATTAAGTAAGTATATTGCAGTTTAACAAAGTGAAGTCTTATAGTCTGTTCATAACACTGATTATTTCTGCAGAGAATTTAATTTGCAAATATCTTAGATATGTTTGAAGGAGTGTGAAGAAAGATATACAAGCTATACTGTGAATAAGTGGTTAAAAACCCCCTAATATATACTTCAATTAATTGGTTTTCTACAGAATCAGGTAAGTTATTTTTTTCCCCATTAAAAAATAATGGTGGAAAACTGAGAGAAAGAGATAAATATTATTTGTAAATACTGTACGATCAGGTCTCCAAAACACTTCATTAAAACTGCATGAAGGTTATTATAAATACATTTGTCAAAGAGGCAGCTTATACTTAATGAAATAAGTTTAAATACAGATATTGACAGACAGTCAGTCACTGTTTGGCTGCTTGTATGAGAACAGCTCTTGAAAAATCTCCTTCAATTCCCATGGCTTCTGACTACACTTATAAGACGCACTCATGCTTGCAGATATTTAGTGCTCTACACAGAACAGTGGGAGACAAGACTGAATCTTATTCCTTATTTAATTTGAAGCAGGAGCTGACAGTAACCTTTTACATATATCCTTGTGAGAAGCAAGCACTGAAGCCTAAAGTTCTTTTAGCTTCTAGTGGCAGCTTTTCTGGTATGTCTTCACAGTGTCCCTCATGCTGAGTTAACATACAGCTTGACAAAGGGTCTACAGCTTAAATGTGATGTTTTAAGTCTTGTTGGTGCTGTTTTCTATTTGTCAACTCAATAGTGGAGCATTTGCTGAAATTTATTCTTCTATTGTCTGGAACTGCTACAGACTCAAATGCTGACATTTCCTTTGAGATGGCAGCAGATTGGTGGCAGTTTTCATTAGTGTCCCAAAAGAAAACACAAGTGGTACAGGCATATAAATTCATTAAGATTTTCCTTTTGATTGCTTACAATTATAAGCAGCAAACTTTTCCGTACTGTAGGAACTTAGAGACATGAAAGAAAATGGAAACAGAGAGAAAATGAAATTGCAGAATTACACAAAATGCATCATTTTCTGGCATTAGGTAACAGCAGAAAATAATCTTTTGTATTAATTAGCTGTATTTCTCTTAATATGGGAGCTTAACCACACTGTTAGACAAAGTATAGATCTATTCAAATAAAAAACATGGTATTGTTTAGTCAAAAGCACTGTAAACAAAATATTTAAATATTAAGAAATAAACCAGATATAAATCTTTCATATTCTATCCAGTTCTTTTACCTTTAGTTTTGGTAATTTCCCCCCTCTTTATCTTAAAGAACAAACTTGAACCCAACATTTTTTATGCTATTATATTGTTCTGGGTTCTTCACTGCCTGATCTTAAAGCAATAGGCAATAAATAGATTATTGTGACTCATTAGAAAAGTGTAAAAACATTTTTAATACCTTAGCAAGCACATAGGTTTAGAAATTGTGCCAATGTGTAATATATACTTGAATAACCTGCTGTAAGAATTCACTGTTCTTTTATACATCTTCGTTTCACCTATATGCCCTGTGCCAAAACCAACAATAAAAAACAAACATGAACTACTTATGGTCTTCATCAATGCTATGGACAATGGGCTAGAAAGCACCCTGCCTACATTTGAAGGTAAGACAAAAGTGGTATGAATGTCTGGAAAACTTAAAGAGGACTGACATCCACAAGTACATCAAAAGTCTAGAGAAATGGAGCAACAATAATTTCTTGCAGTTCAACAAAGACAAATATGAAGTTTTACACCACAGACTCCCTGCAATAGCATAGACTGGAAACAGACTGATTAGGCAGCAGCCCTATGGAAAGGGTCCTGATAGAGAATAAGCTGAACATCAGTCTTAATACACCTTTGCCTTGAAGGCTAATGACATACTGGCTGCATTAGCAAAAGCATAGTCAAGGGCAGTGCTTATTCCCCTGTGCTGCACTCAATAGGCTGGATATGGAGTGTTTTGTCTAATTTTAAGACTCTCAGTACAAGAGAGACTAATAAACTGGAGTGAATCCAGTGGAGTGCTGCCAGGATGATCAGGGTCCTGGAGCACCTGACACATGAGGAGAGAATGAGGGAAATGTACTTGATCAACATTCAGAAGGCTGAAAAGAAATCTAATTACAGTCTATATAATTGATAATAGAGGAGAAGATGGAACTGGACTCTTCTCTGTGATGTGGAGATAAATAAGAACATACAATGACCACAAGTTGCAGAAATGGAAATTCTTCATAATGTGTGAGGTCAAGCATCGAAACAGTGTCAAGAGATGTTGTGCCATCTCCATTCCTTAAGATTTTCAAAACTTGACTAGTCATGTCCCTGAGAAGCTTAATTCTACTTTGAAGTCAACTCTGAGTAAGTAGGTGGACCCAGATGGCCTCCAGAGCTTCATTCCAAACTGAATTATTCTATGCCTCTGTCACTTTAAAAACCATTCACTATACAGGTTGTAAAAAAATACACAAAGTGGAGAAAGAAAGCTCAGAAATTTATTAAGACTTGAAGAATCATTCAATCAGCTTATCTGAGTGCCAGTTCATATATCTTGTAGTGAAATACAGTCACAGTACCGATAACTTTTTTTTAACTAAATAATATTTTGCATTTTGCACTAGAAAATCTTTGTGGTTAATAGAATCCAGGTATTTCAGAGAAAAGGCCAAGTAAATTTAAGCTTTGGGAGATTAGTAAATTCTGCAGCATTGCAAACCAACAAACTGAAGGGAGTATTTAACCCATTATTTTTCTTTTGACTTTGATTTTTATTTTCAAATATTTTTTCAATTTTCCCCTTTACATTTAATTGAAAAGCAGAAAGAGATATCAATTGTATTGCCAGTAATAAAAAAGAGCAAACCTTTGGAAATAGGAATATTTTAGATATTTAGAATGCAATGTAGTATCTGTGTTCCATAATTCATTACATCTGCTATATTCATTCTACGATCTCATGTATTTTGTGATGGCATCAGTTCTCTAAGGCAGCATGTATCTATTAATATCTTTGTAACTACTGTATAGTTTTCTTCACATTCTATGTCAAGGTGAGGAAACTGTGTTACATCAAAGTGAACATGATTTTTTTAAGGAAAATATTAGTTTCCAAACTCTCTCTTACTTTCCTACTAATGCCTATAAAACATACTCTAAATATATGATGAATTTGCACACACTTATTAAACATTACATCATCTTTTACTGTCTTATATGTATAATACTCTGCAGAAACCAGTATTAATAATACTAATACAAGTGATTGTTGCTATATTTGCTGGATAAAAATTTAAGAGATAAACTGGACTTATATCCCTGCCTTAGTAAAAACTTTAAGAAACATATGGTGAGTTGTAACATGTAAGCAAGTGTAAGTTGACTCTGTTATATCATTAACTGTACTAAGGGGTAAAATCATGTTTGATGAAGGAAAACACAGAACATGAAGCAGATCAGAAAAAAAATTTAGTTTCTGAATTTCCTGACACTAGGCAGTTCATATGTAAAAATCTGTGTTCTCTAAACAATTTCTAGCATTGTAATGTCTTATACTGTTTTAGGGTTATGAAAAAGAGAGAAAAGAATGACACAATGAGCACAGTCAAGTTTGTCCTATATGGCAGTATTTCTTCTTAGACAGCATTACTTTTCTCTATTAATTCTAGCAGCTTAAACTGTATTTGAACTCTTGAGGGTGGTCAAGTATGGGAATGAGTTGATAAATTTAAGGTTTACATCACAAGCTACCAAATATATACATTTTAAATTAACTAATGATATAAGCACAATTAATCGAACAAAATCTCCTGAGATAATTTGTGAAGTCTGAATCAAAGAGAGTGTTTGAACTGAATGATTTATACTGGATGTATGGATGTTCCTGTTTGACTTATTGGTGATTAATGAGAGGAAGTCATCAGTGGCTGGAAAAGGCAAAGGATTTTTATGGTATGAGGTAGGACTATTTCCTGCCTATTTTGTTTTCATCTCTCCACTTTGAATTATTTTTATGATCATGTTTTATTTTTAATTATACAATCCCACTAAATTGCTAGAAGTTACTGCAAAAATGGAAGGGAGAGTCTCACTCTACTGCTGTGGTTGCACAAAGATGCTTTTATTCACAGCAAGTGTAGGTCCTACTTTGATGAATTTCCATTGCATTAAAGCATCCATTAAAATATTAATTAAATGCACAGTGGGAAGTCTTGACTTGACTTTAGGCATAAGCAAGCACAATTCCTTATGACTAACACCCAGCCTTTACCGGTTATGATAAATTAAACCCACAGTAATAGGTTAGCAAAGGGTAGCTTAATACATAAGTTACAGGACAAAATGTTTTTCCTCTTTTTCTGCAGCTCATAAGTGATGTAGGTTGTCAAGAAGAGTAGCTTCTTGATGGCTATCACACTTATTAAAAACAGGTTATAGGGGCAAAGGGTCTGTAATCCAGGCTTAAATTCCTAGGGAGTGAGATATTTAATGCATATGAGGTATTTGCGGCACAGTATTCTTTCACAGTTTATTGGATCCAGTTTTCGTGTTTATTTACAAAAATATTATTTGCATAGTTCATTTCAATTACTCATGATATATCTATCCTATTAAGTCATAGTTGTATTTTTGACCAGTGTTAATGAGAAAGAAAGAGAGGAGGCTGAAAGCTTTCCTACTCTTATCATCAGCTGGCAGACATCTAACAGAAATACTCATTTCTCAAGGGGCTTATTTAAAATAAATTAACATTGGAAGATCTTCCTCACAGGAAACATAGGGGAACACCCTGAAACTCTAATACTGGGAATAGGATACCTTCTTTTGCTTTCTCCCTCATGTGCTAGAGAACATGACTTTTCAGTAGAGGCTGGGACCAGCTCTGGCAAGACGAAGGACTGACATAAGCCACTGAGTCTTGTGGAGAAAAAAATAATAGATGATATGGCAGAGAAACCAAATTTCTAATAAAATTCTGTATGACATCTGTTCAGAAGCTATCAAGGAATCTTACACCCTAAGGCAGTCATAACTTTTGAAGAAGAAATAGGACAATTAGATGAATTGCAGACATGTTGCATGGAGTTTTCAGCTGAGTATGTGCCCATACAGACGATATCATGATGGACACAGGTCTTAACCTAATATGTTGATTAAAGAAGTAATTGGAATCTGCTGCCATGGAAAATTTACTGAGTTAATAAAGCTATTATTAAAACCTAATTACACTATTTTGCTGTATATTGTCTCTCTTTGCATGTATCCAGAAAGTTGCATACTATAGAGTGAGACTGGTAATTAAACTATATTCATATAATGACTTCATATTATTATAGTCTGTTTAAACCTACCAGAACAATTCCCAGGTTATTTTTTTTAGTGAGAATATATGCATATACATATGTTCTTAGAGATATGTATGTATGCATATTTACCTACCTATAAGAGTTTGGGCATGACTGTTTTCTATTCTGATCATGTTGCACAAAACTGTTCTCACAAGTTATTCACAGTGTTTACAGCTTTTACAGCTATTTAATATATATCATATATATTCATATATATTAGAATTTTTTTTATTGGCAATAAAAATTCATGCATACAACTCATGACTTTGTGAAGAAAATACACACGGAACTATGAACTCCATGTAAAGTATAGTTTGTTTGCTCTTTGCTTTGATTGCTTTTGATATATAACTTTATCAAACTGTTTCTCAACAGAGGATAAAAATTATCTTTCACAAAGCTTGAATTAGCATGCTGTTCTCTGTAAGTAGACAGTACATAAAAAATAAAAAAAATTAAAAAAAATAATGGCCAGTCTTCGCGAATGAAGATTTTGGGAAAGGTCTTTTACCTTTCCAGCCTGCGCAATGGATTTTTTAGGTGAGACACAGCATGCGCTGAACTTAGCCCACCCTTTAATCCTAAGGTTCATCTGCCGAGGCCAAGCAAGCTTGAACAAGGTTTGTTTAGAGTGACCTTCTCATAGATGAATGGCCTCACAGGGCTAACGAGCTCCATCTGCCTGGGGGACTGGCATTCGAACCTGGGTCGCAGCGGTGAGAGTCCCCCATGCTAACCACTAGGCCACCAAGGGTCCCAAGTAGACAGCACAGGACAATAAGAATCATCAGATTCATTTTTCTGCATCTTCCCAGGCCCTCTCATCTGTAAGAATTTTACTTGTTTATCTTGCTCAGGCGTGCAGTTCAACCTTCTTTGTGAAGACTTAGTTTCTTCTTCCAAGAATGAGTGAGATTTTAGAGTCATACTTTGAATTAATTTCCCATTTAGGAAACTTTTTAATTTGACTATTGGGTCATCATTGCTTCCAACTCTTTCAAGTTTGCCATCTCATTGATACTATGATTTACTACTATGTACTGTTCCTGCCTTTGATTGATATAGTGCTATAACTAATGTCTTAGCTTGGTACATAACAGCAATTGATTTCTTATGCTCACCTATTGATTGTATTGTTTTATTTATCTATTTTTATTATTATTATTATTCTTTTGAACATGCATTTAAACTTCAGAAGTTTCTGATCATATTAGACAGAGTCCAACTGCTTAGTGCTGAATTTTTCTTTACGTATATATGTTTACTGACACAGCATGGTTTGTTCTTTCATTACCTAATTTGATTCTGCCTTGCGATTTGACATGCTGCCTTTCATATAAGTCCAGGTCTGAGTTCCAATTGCTGACCATGGGTACCAGTAGACCAGCTGGGTGGATGTCTTTTTTGATTCTACATAACTAAGAGTATGAGATATTTCATATACCTCTCCCACTAGGTGAGAATCAACATTTGATTTGGCAGGCGAATGAAATACCTAGAAATAAAATTTTACTTGACAGCTGTTCAAAAGCTATCAAGAAATCTTGCTCCACAGGATGAAGAAATATTTTCTGAAGCAGAAACATGACAACTAGATGAAATGCAGCTATGCTACATGGAGTTTCCAGATGAGTTTTTCTTCACTGCCAACAAAAATTTATTTACAGGATGACATCAGGAGCCCAAACAGTCCTTATTTACAAAGGGAGACTGTCTGGCTGTGTGAATACATGATGTGATATGGAATCCAAGCTGTTTAAGAAGGGAGGTGTTACTATCCCCATAGTCCTTTAATAAATTGCAAACATTTCATTTTAAATTTGTTTAAAATACAAGCTAAACCTCCTATCTTTTCATAAGTAATTCAACAGCAGTTATGCACTGTGTTAGAGGCTCAAGAGGATACAATATCAATAGGAAACATACTTTATGTTATAGATTTTTAGACCATAGGCAGATACTAGTTTAGAACATGACATGTACATATGTATGTACAAGTCCATTACTTTCCTTTCTCCCTCTCTTCCTTCGTACCTGAAAGCAATTCCCGACCAAATTATGTATACACAGTCTCCAACTCTACTAAACCTCTGCAGGTACTAACCTGCCTTGCTGGACAGCAATTCCTGTGACCAGTGTAGCTGTTTTTAGCCAGCCTTGGTAACTATTCTCCATTATCATGAAGAGCATGATAGTGCTCAAGTAATTATTGCCTAATAATTCACACAACTTTAAAACTTCTTTTCAACTCTAAGGGCATGACCCAGAATTAGATTAGACTTTCTAGCTATTCAGGTGTCTGTGGGCTTGACAAGCTTTGATTTGTTTCACTACTAATCAGAAGAAAAGAAATCTTATCTTGAGTGTTGTTCTGGTGAATTAATTCATACTCTCAGATTAAAAAAACAGTGCATGTTTTCAAATGAAATAATGAAAATCGTATCAGATGTAATATAGTAAATAATATTAGACATAATAAAGTAAGCAAAGTAATCCCACATACCTCAAGATACTCCATTTATTTTGTGCCTTTGATTCATGAAGTTTCCAGTCACATGTTTTGAAGTAAAACCTGAAGCAGTATATTTAAGATCACCTGTACTACACTATATATAGTTCATACATAACTTACAGTATGCATGTTCATGCATATATGAAAATAATTCTTTGCCAAATCAGGATGTATTAGACACAGAAGACATTAATTTTGACCTCTTGCACCTTAATGAAAATTTGCACGACTATAAATCTACATTTTATTCTTTTGCTTAATCCAATTTCTGAAACTGTGTGTATTTGTGATTTCTGCTTATACCTACATGTCTAAAACATATGGAGTAATCCTACAGCCTCTGCAGCCTTCACTTGTTGAAGAAGTTTTCCATAAGAGATTCTAGTGATATATTGCAAAATTGCAGTTGATTTATGACATAAACATATGAGCCTTCTCATTTCAGAAACAGTTCATTTCTGCACTATTCCTGAGAGACTTTTCAGTCTCAGAAGTAAGAATTTAATGGAACTGCACCTCACTGACAGAACCAAATAGAAGATAGTAGTAAGACAAACAGCATTTTAATTTTTACTAGGCTGAAATTGAAACTGTCAATTTGTTGCATTTCAAAATTTAAAATAAGCACACCTGAAAACAAGATTTGATAATATGCTCAACAGAATTCAGCTTAAAAAAATGCTATCACATTATTGCCAGTGACATTTACTGACAAGAATCAACTATTGTGTATTGATCTTTAATATCATAAGACTTGCATAGCTCAAAAACAATTTTGTGAAGTTTTTGCTTATTTTCAGTATTAATGTCTTGCAAAGATAATTATGTTTTACTAGGAGAAAAACCTTTCTTTTGATGGTTTATATAAACACAAGTATTAAATAATATCACAGAATAATTTGCAAAGGTATGCCATTATTTCTCCTCTTATTTTTAATGGAAACACATCCTTTTTCCATAAGTTAGGTTGAACTGTTACACGCTGGATTGAGTGGCCGAGTCCAATAGTATGAGGTTCAACAAGGCCAAGTGCTGGGTCCTGTCTTCAGGTCTCAACAACCCCATGGAGGGCTACAGGCTGGGGGTAGAGTGGCTGGAAAGCTACCCGGTGGAAAAGAACATGGGGGTGCTGTTTGACAGGTTGACAGCCAGCTGAACATGAACCAGCAATGTCCCGAGGTGGCCAAGAAGGCCCATGGCATCCTGGCCTGGATCAACCATAGCGTGGTCAGCAGGACAAGGGCAGTGATCGTCCCCTTGTACTGGGCACTGGTGGGGCTGCATCTTGAGTGTTGTGTCCAGTTCTGGGCTCCTCACTATAAAAAGAACATTGAGGTGCTAGAGTGTGTCCAAAGAAGGGCAGCAGAGCTGGTGAAACGCCTGGTGCACACACCTGATGAGGAGCGGCTGAGGGAGCTGGGATTGTTCAGTTTGGAGAAGAGGAGGCTCAGAGGAGACCTTATCACTTTCCACAACTACCTGAAACAAAGTCGTATGAGGTGGGAGTCTGCCTTTTCCCCCAAGTAATTTTTCCAGAAGGCTGAACAGTGCAATATTGATTTAAATTTGTCTAGAAGACATGGAGAGTGGAAAAAGGTCTGAGTTAGTTGGTTTTTCTGTGTTCAGTTTAAATAATTGGAGGATTTTTTGTCCTCTCACTCTTTCAGAAATTACTCTACATGTGCAAGTATCCAATGTTATACCTGTTCCCTTGTCACATACAGTAAATAATGTTTTGAATTTCCAGTGTGAGTATTTCTTCAAAGCAAGATCTGACTGTTAATAAAGCTGACACTTTTGCAGAGGGCTTTAGGATCACATAATTTTAACTCAGGATGTAGTTTCTGATTCACTAGTAAACAGAGAAAAGATTAAAAGTAGTTTTAAAGGGATGATAAAGCTCTAAAAATTTTTTTTTTCAAATCTTAAATTGAAGTTATTATTGTAATTAACTTATTTTCCCTCAAATATACAGAAATAATCTGCATTTATTTCTTGAAAGCATTCATTAAAGTTCTTAGTAATGCTTCTTTAGCTTTATAGAATTAAAGAAATTATGCAGGATTTTCTTTGGTTTTAAGCTGAAAGGAAAAGAGCTAATGAAAAAGGAGCTTCATAACATGGCGAAATAATGAACGTCTTTAGTTCAAAGGAACATACATATATATGCACACATATATATTTAGTGTTATCTTAACACAGTTCATTTGTGTTTCCACATCATATTAACTACCAAGCAGGTTTTGATCATTTATGACTGCTAAGGTTAATGCATTTAATTAAAGCTAAGAACTCATTTTCATATCAAAATGTAAGTATTTATCTGCATATTTTGTTCATTTTATATTTGTTTTAGTGTATCTGAAGTTTTTAATGTATCTTCTGAAAGTCAATATGTCTGCTCTCCATTACAGAATAAAGAGTGATTGATTAGCAAAAGGCAAGGAAAAATAAAGTAGAAATTAATTATTTAAATGACTATCTGGATTTTGTTAAACACTATCCCAGTATTCTAGTGGAATAGTATAAACTAGTTCTTAATGGCTTAGGTTGGGAGTGAAATGGATTTCATACACTGCGTGAAGATTACTGAGGGGCTTTTTTTGGCTATGAAACTTAGCTCAAATTTTGTTTTAGAAGGGGTTACACAGAGACTGGAAAGCATAGGTTTCTAAAAATGATGGTAAAGTTTCTGCCCAGGAATTAGCCAAAGGGAATGATTGGAGATACTTTGTATTATGCTATTGATATGTCATAATAGTGTTTGCACCACGTTTTGAAGAGGAAAAACACAACACCTGGTATTAAATTTGTTTTATAGCACCTTTTTTTATTACTGAAATCAAAACTCAGCTGACTAGAATTTTGACCAGATCACTGGATTCTGATCGCGGCTAGTCCCAAGATATAGTCGCCCCTTCAAAAGGAACTAATGTGAGACTTCCCCATAGCATGATTAGAAGAAGCACACATCCTTGTTTATCCTACAGTGACCTAAAGCCTTTCATTGTCCTGAAAGTGCTACATTCACAACTTTAAAGTTAGTATTATCGGGATGAATTAGATTCACTGGTTAGTCAAAAAGTAGTCAATAATAATACAAAATGAACAGTAAATAAGCACATTCTAATGTCATTTATCTTCTCTTAGTTTTCTTTCTACAAACTAGGTTTTTTGTTGACAAAATATAATGAGAAAGTCACACATGGATAATCTTTGATTGAGAAATAAAAGGGAAACCTCTAATTCTTTAGGGTCTGGTTCTAACACACTATTCATGTTGAACAGTTCCTTAAACTGTAAATAAACTCAGTAGGAGACTTAGGTCCCTAGTTAATTTTAAAATCAATATCTATGTGCATTTTAAAAGTAATTAGTGAGCAGCAGTTCATGATTGATTAGCAAAAGGTATGGGAAAGTAGACAGTAATTCTTTAAATGACTATCAGAATTTTGTTAAACTCCAGTATTCACTTATCATAAGATTTTCTTCCTGACTTGGAGAAAAAGAAAAACATTGAAGTGCTGTTCCATCGCTGCCTTAGAGAATTAGAAAACTAAGGAAACAGGGAAATTATGATAAACGTAACGGAAAAAAAGCATAAGAAGGAAAGAGATAGAAAGGAACTCAGTTTTAAGTAATGTTGTTAGTTCATTACCTGTACAAATAAAGGAATAAATGCTAATGTATATGTATAACATATGAACTACCAATTTGAGCATGGGATTAAGACTAACATATCATGAATTTCTGAACTATAGCCCTCATTACAGACCTGATTTACATCTCCAGATTAAGTAGGCCTTTTTGGCAAAATTCATTCTCTTTTCAGAAAGCCTGAACACTCCACCTGATTGTGAATGGGCTCTGCAGACATTCAGGTACATAAACTTCTCTAATTCTCAACTTATTTGTAACTTCAGTTTATAACTGAAGTAGTGGTGTGTGATACAACCATTGTGTTCTTGAACTCCTTCCATATTATTCTTTCCTTCTAATCTATGTAAAATTATCAGTATTGTCTTTCTTGTACTTAGCTGGAGTATTTACACCTTGCACAGCTGCTACACCAATTTTTTCACTTTGCATATTAGTAAACCCCAAGACATATAGGAGCTCTCTTAATTTTTTCTCTAAATGTAAAGCAGGTCTAAGAGATGTCTAAAATTCATCTCACATCAGTTATGTAAGCAGATAAGACAGGATCCAAAGGATCTAAAAATAAAATAAATTAGCTTGCCTTTTTTCCTGTCTTTATAGTTTAAGGTGTTCAGCTTTTATTACTACTTTCTCAGTTCAGCTACTCCGTCTTTGAAATAACACTAACCTTACAATTACCTTTCTATGCCTTCACTCCTTGTCACACACTATCCTCCTCTTACCTTCAAAACCAGGAAAGTTTTGCTGCCAGGGCTCTAAGTGTAGCCACAGTCTTCATCACCTCTTTCTTCCCCTCCCAGGAGTTTGTGCTGTGCTCAAGTTCATCTTAATGCAACATGTTCATGTAGCCTGCAGTCAGACTGTTGTGGAGACAGCTATGTGAAAGCACTATAATAAAACTTGTCTAGGAACTCCTTACCTCCCTTGGGAGATGCAATTAAGCTCAGACAGTCACTCCTACTCTTTCTCTGAGCTTGGGTCTGTGTGTTCCTATGCCTGGCCTTGTTCCTTGCTGATTTCATAATTTTGACTCGCTGATTTGACTTCACAGCTTGATCTTAGACCTGCCTTGCCACTATGGACTTGCATGGCTATTATTGGACTGTATCTGATTCAGGTTCCTATCTCTAGACATACTATCTCTGCTCAGACACTGTGGGACTGCAGCCTTCCATGGTGAGGACACTGCTCCTACCTGATTCATTGAGACCCTCTGCTCTCAGCTGGCCTTCCTTTGAGAAGGAGCCTGTCCTTGCTGCACCCTGACACTACTTTGCCTACATTTCTTCAGCACGATGTCTTATTTCTCCACTCTGCTGTTGTAAATTTCAACAGCACCTTTTCCCTTCATTTCTACTACCATTTTGTCATTTTGTTGCCAACTTTTTCCTTTCATCTAACACTCTCCCCCTGTGCTAATACAGTCCGGTATTTTGTTGCCCCGTTTGAGATTTACCTGTGACGAGGATAAGACAGACATGTTTCACTTCTTCTAGCTGTAGAGCAGGACTTACACATCCGATTCCAAATCTGAAAATATGTTTGAAGACAGAAAAAAAAAAAAGGTGTCGGTGCATGATTTAATTAATTTGAAACTTCTTAATGTGAAGTTTTAGCAATCTACATGAATATGAGTGTGGCAAGATTTTTGATTATATTAATGTTCTGATAAGCAAGCTTAGTAAAAAGGATTTAGACTATTGGGAATAGATCTGCAAAGCAATAGATAGCAGAAAATGTGTACAGAAAGCTTAGATATATAGCTTTGTGAAAGATTACTTTGCAATGTGTTTGATTTCCAAAAATGCTTCTAGTGTGAAGGAAAAGTAGAAAACTAGAAATCATCTGCAATGAATACTTGCAAGAGTGTTTTCTTCTTTTATTATTTTTAATCATATTTGTTACAAAATTTTAAGATTCAATCATTTTTACAGGAAATAGGAGAGTGAAAAAAAGAACTCTGTAGAAGAAAGAACAGCTTTTTCTGTAACTAGCAAGAATTTTAAGTTAGTGTATAACTAGATACTGCCAAGTATCCTAAGCAGAAAATTAGCTACATATTTGCTCAAATCCTTAGTGTTTTCTATATGCATTCATAAATAAAGCATTGCAGTGATGAATGCTGAAAAGACTAATTTTCAAGTAGTAGACACCTTCACAGTGGAAATCAATAACTTAATTAAATGCCTAAACTACATGGGAGAAATTGGCTGTCTCAGAACTGTGTTTACATTGCTGGGAGCCTATGCAAGTAAAGGTGAACATCTTGCCCCTTTAATGTTGATTTAGTGTAATATGATTTTAGGAGACACTAAGATTCAAATTGAAGTAAACTCTCTAAGTGGGCATTGTCTGTTTTGCAAAACTAGCATCCTAAGTTATCTTTGAATTTATTTTTTTAATGGCTATAGTGTTAGACTTTTAAACAATGAATTAGTAGATAGAGTACTTACCTGTGATATAGAATTCTGATAATTCTACCTTCTGGTGGGAGTGAAAAACCACAGTCTAATCTCATTATCTTGAAAGTTTTTTTCATCTTTGAGTTATATATTATAGAAAGGATGTAGATTTTGATTGAACTTGATCTATGTTGTTTAGAAAACCCGAAAAATAATTTGGCCAGAGAAGAAGATCAAGGCTGAACATGACAGTGTCTAGTAGCTACAGTAATCCTCTGAAAGATGGGAACAAGACCGTCCAATATTTGTTCCCCAGCCTGATTACAAATTTTGTGTGGATAGGGCTTTGTGCAAAATACATGTCTGGTTTTTGGTGTGGGGTGAGAATCCATTATGCAATCCAGTCTATAAAATTCCAAAATTCAGCATATGTTTTGGAGAATTCAACGGAAAACTCACTGATCATAGGCAGGCATTAACACCTCTAGAGAAACACATAATTTTCTTAGCTGTGTCAACATGATACTGATGTCACGTGTGGGAGTGGAAGGCTTAGACAAAATTTATTAAAAAACCGTGCCATTGAGTCATAAGGTGCACAAAGGATTTCCTTGCTTTCTGAACTCCTCCTCAGAGAGGGGTCTGGGTGCAGCTGAATCCAATCTTAGCCTCGGATCATGTCAACGGTTTAAATTTCAGGAATTACAGAGGTGTGATTGAACCACTTTCGTCCTGCAGGTTTTAATGATTGGCAAAATGAGAATATTTGTGTAAAATAAATCATTTATTATTGCAAATGATGAGACAAAAGATCTTAATCGGAACTATTTACTACACAATATAAAGGCTAAAACTACTAGTAGTCTAGTATAAAATAGGATAGTGCACTATATTGAAGCAATTATTAAAACAATTATATTAAAGCTAGCAAAAAGGAAATAATAGAGATTTGATGTAACTCATACCAACACTTGTGGGGAGATCTCTTTCTCTCAGCCTCGAGGAGTATCCTTGGGTGATGTCCCCAGCCAAGGGAGGAATCTCCACACATACACCCCGAGAAGGGTTAGGTCAGAAGAACCTGACAGCAGGAGAGGGAAATGCACTTTCATAGTATAAAGTGATTGACTGCTAGTCACACATTTACAGGCCATCTACCAGCTTATCTGTCAAATTCTGTTTCAAAAGCAGGATGTGTATTCAAAGTCTGGTGAACCAGGATGGTTTACCATAATTAACACTAAGACAACACCCTGGCTTCAGCGGCTGGTCTTGCATGATATCTTGATGGCTTGCATTGTATGCATTCTTATTGGATTTTAGGTCTTATCAGGGTGGGCTATCCTGCCACAACTGAAGCCACACTGGAAATCACCTCAATGAATTGATCTTATTTCCATATATAAAGGTGCAATAGACTGTGCAGAATCAAGTGACTAATCCTAATAGGAGGCAGGTGAACAAACTCTGCAACGTTGTTTTTTGTTGAAGTCCCATGTATCATTATATCATGGCTTGAAATGCTGCAGGTATGAACACAAGTAAAATTTTAGATTCCTGGGGAATTTTTAATAATGAAATTGGGTCATTTCATGTTTCAAAAAGTGGAATTTTGAAGACCTGAATCTTGATTTTAGGATCTATGTTTTAATATAGATCATCAGAAATTCAATTTAACTCAAAAAAACCCCAAACTACTAAGCAACTTGATACACCAAGCCTAGCTTGTTTCAGACTTTCCTTTAATATGAAGTATTTAATACTTTATCTAAAGTTAGAGAACTGGCAAGATTTTGCTAAGCATTATATTTGGAATCTTTTATTATATGCAGTAACACCAAATCTCATTAGCAGGTCTGGGAATTTGTTAATTTCTAGAGATTTCAAAAATAGAAAATTATTTTGTTTTTGTAAACTCACAATTTTTCTGCTCTTCTTTCCCTCATTTCTCCTACAAACTCTTATTCAGCAATTGTTCCAACATGGCATGAAAAGATTCTCAGATGTGATCATTTTTCGATTTTCTAATGGAAACTTTGACCTACCAACACAATTATAAGTTGAATTAAACAGTTATGAATAATTGCACCTGGTCATAATTTTCAAAATGTAGTTATCTACTTAAAAAATAAAAGATGAAGGTAGCACGTTGTTGTTCATTCTAAGTGGAAGAAAAAGTATGCAAAGATTAATGCTTAAGAAAGTTCAGTACATTACTGGCCTGATTATATTGCTGGTCGTATGATCTGATGGGTTATGAACTACGAACTTCTAAATGGTTTATCAATTACTTTGCTCAGTTTGATTTTGTAAATAAATACCTTTTCTTTTAAGTGTTAAATTACTTGAATTCTGATTCAATGATTTCCCACAGAAGACAAAAATGGGAAATGTGATCTGTTAAGCCATTTATGACATTACATGTTCACTGTCAATTTTTGTGTCCAGCTCAAGAAATCCTGGTTAAATTCCTTGCATGTATTACACTAATCTGAAAGATCAATGTGACTGACAGAAGTATGATTTTCTTTTTCATAACTGGTTGATATTAACAAACATGAAAAATATGAAAATACTTTAGGGCAATGTCCATTACTAATACATTGAATACCGTGGAAACATGTTTCAGAACATCTAATTCCTATTCACTTAGCTGATGGTTAATGTGTTGACACTGATTACTTTTGATGCTTTCCCTATTTGGCTTTTATTGAAATTACTCAATGGAAGAAAGTGTTAAACAGAAGAAAGGTAATTAAATATATAGAATATACGTAATTTTGTTATGTGTTTATCTATGCCTCTTCTAAAATGTTTATGATTAAATCATTATTTGTATTTTCCTTATTTGATCATTTTCAAGGTCTGGGTGATCTAACAGAAGTATAAATTTTTTTCTCTGCAATTTCTTTAAAGAATTATAGGAAATAACCCAAAGGAATAATTTTTTTTTTCACAGTTGCCTTCAACCCAAAAGAGGACAAACAAAAGTTTTTAAATTATTAGGACTTCAAGAGAATTTTGTCTGGTAGAACAAAGAATGCTATTGAACTTTAATTTAAACTTTTTCATTAGTTTAGTTATGTTAATAACATGTATATAAGAGGGGAAAAAAAGGCAGAATTTTTTTGTTAAGTCATGAAGTTTTGAAGCCACAGGCAAAGTAATGTCGAGATGGTGAAAAGTTACACTTTCTGAATCATCTGCCTCATGATGGTTGCAGGAGTGATATGGAATTGTCTTTCTCTCATTTATCTTCAGAGATGTTGTTATTCAGTTTCCTACCTTAAATGTTTGGTTTTTAGGCTTGTGCGAAGAAGTGCTTGTAGCCTCAGGTCCCTCTCCCTTTACTGGCAGTTAGACCCCTATATACACATGTGCACACAGAGTGAGGAGCCCCTCACCCAGGAAAAGAGTTAAAGCTTATGTTTAATCAGGGGACAAGTCAGACTGTGTACTGATTGTGTGTAGTGATAACCAGCCAGCCCCTTTTATTCCTTTATCTCTCTATTTTCCTATGATTGTTCCTAGCCAAACAACCCCAGTTCCTCAGTTGTTATTTGTCCTCTGACCACCAACGATCAGTTTTGCACAATCCCCGAATGCTTTCCTTCTTAAACCCATGGTAAACCCCATACTGTTGGGGAGGGAATACACTCAGTCTGCAGAGTGACCTGGAGAACTGCCACAGCTAACTCCTGGCATAGTGTGTTGTCTGGACCCTGGGGTGAGGTTCACCCGAAAAAGCTCTGGAGGAACCTGGGGTAGGATTGAGTATCTAAGTGGGGTATTCAGGCAACCAGTAGCTGGTCACAAGTGGTATTTCCCAGGACTCACTACTGGTGTTAGTCCTGTTTAATGTCTTCGTCAATGATCTGGATGACAGGATCACATGTCAGTTTGCAGGGGACACCAAGTTGGGCATGGGTGTTGATCTCCTGGAGGGTAGGAAAGCTCTGCAGAGGGATCTGAACAGGCTGGATTGATGGGCTGACACCAACAGAATGAGGTTTAACAAGACCAAGTGCCAGCTCCTGCACTTGGATCACAATAACCCCACATAGCACTACAGGCTTGGAGAAGAGTGGCTGGAAAACTGCCTGATGGAAAAGGGCCTGGGGGTGCTGGTCAACAACTGGCTGAACATGAGCCAGCAGTGTGACCAAGTGGTCAAGAAGGCCAGTGGCATCCTTGCCTGTATCAGCAAGATTGTGGCCAGCAGGACTAGGGCAGTGATCACCCCACTGTACTGGTGAGGCTGCACCTGGAATCCTGTGTTCAGTTTTGGGCCCTTCACTACAGGAAAGACATTGAGGCACTGGGCTGTGCCCGAAAAACAGCAATGGAGCTGATGAAGGGCCTGGAGCACAAATCTGATGAGAAGTAGCTGAGGGAGCTGGGGTTGCTTAGCTTGAAGGAAAGGAGGCTGAGGGGAGACCTTATCACTCTTTACGACTGCTTGAAAGGAGGTTGTAGTGAGACAGGAGTCAGTCTCCTTTCCCAGGTAACAAATAACTGGAGAGAAGAAGCTGCTACAGGTTGTGCCAGGGTAGGTTAAAACTGGATATTAGGAAAATTTTTTTCACTGAAAGAGTTGTCAAGCCCAGGGAAGTAGCTGAGATACCCCGGAGATACGTAAAAGATGTGTAGATGTGTCCCTTAGGAACATAGTATAGGTGTGGACTTGGCAGTGCTGGGTTAATGGTTGGACTTGATGATCTTAGAGGTCTTTTCTGACCGAAATGATTCTGTAATCAAACAGTGCCACAATGAACTGTCTTCCATTAATTTATTTAATCTTTCTTGAATCCATATATAGTATTCATTTCTCTAGGTTCCTGAAACAACGAGTTTCATAATTTAGATGGAGCAGAAGGGGAGAACTTATTACTTGGTGTAAAACTTGCTTCCAGCTCATTTCACCAGACATCCCATAGGCAACAGTCATACTCCCCCTCATCTTTGCCAGGGTAGGCTGAATAGCTAGATCTGCAATATCTTTCTGACATTTCTGACATTCTGAGAGCCCATATTTAACTTTTCTTTCCCTTTTGCAGAGTGAGAACTGAACTACACAAAATATTGCATGAGTGAGTGTGTTAAGGGTTGATGCACTGTTTTAATGATGTTTTCTGTCTTACGTTTCACCTTTGACCAGATCAAGGGTGTAATTTGATCTCAATTCCCCTTTTACAACATCTATATTTTAAGGCAATCAACAGGGGAATCTGATACAACATGTTTCCTGATGGCAGCACAAATAATTGAACTGACATTAGGCAATTTATTTCTTATATGTCATAAATTAGTTGGATAAAGTGCACAGTTGTTTTCTTAGAGTTACATGTGGGTATATTAGGTAGCTGGAACTCTTTTGTCACTAAGTATTATGAATAGCACCAGACTCAGTGACAACTGACAGCACAGCCATTGAATTTCTAGGAGAAAATGATTCAACTTCTCTTGAACTTGTGTCTCCATTTTTTTGGTGGACAGGCCTCCATAATGAATATTTTTGTATACTTTGTACTTTTTGTTTTTAGTTCTAATATATAGCATATATATCACACATAATGATCTGCATACAGTTAATATTTTCAAATATATATATAGTGTCATATTAATGTGCAGCTATAATTGTATGTATATACATTTATATATTATATGTACATCTATATATTTATATTTATCATCATCATCATCATCATCATCATGGCTCGGCTTTGCAAATGAAGATTTGGGAAGGGCCCTACCCACATTTGCTACAAGCACGCTGGTGGCTAAAAAGGCCAATATGAGATAGACAAGTCCGGTTGCAAAAGGCACAGCAGAAGGACTCCTTAGGTCATAATTTATATTTATACATTTTTAATAATAAACCAGCATCCAGATGTATCAGTTTTTCAGAGCTACAGTACCTTTGTTTAATCAGTTTACAAGGGTCTGTACTAAGCAGCAGTTACTATGGAAACCTGAAAAGATTGGAACTCAAATAAATGTGTTGCTTAACAGTATGATGCAGAAGACTGATATTCACAATGACAAACCTGGTGTCTAGTGATCAAGAGAACCATCTAAATTAAAGAAAAAGCAATGAGGAAAAAATGATCTCTTCCTCTTTTCTCCTCTTCCCCCTAAAAAATCAGAATGACTAAAGGAATAAATGAAAAGCAGTCTAATAGGGAAGAATAATATTGTGCTCTCAGTAAAGAAAAGCAAATTTCTAATAATATCCCATATGGTATTTAGCAATAGGTAGCTGTAAGAAATGAAATATTCAGCATGAAAATTATGAATGGAGCTCTTGTAGAAGAGTTGCCATGACAGTATTGTATGAAGGGAGAAAAACTTTGATGTGTCTGTATGTTCACTAGCAGAAGTATTAAAATAGCTTGTCTTTAGTGCCAGATGTTCACTAATGGTACTTGGCACTGTGGCTCTCTTTCAGTTGACATTGAGTATGCAGCTGCTTGATGTCTTCAATGATTAGCTAAGGCTGAGGTTTAAAGGGGGATATCTGCCTGAAACACCATCCAAACAGAAAGAAATAGTCGTGGCATGTTGCAGTGAATTCACAAGGCAATTTGAAGAAGTGACTCAGGTTCAGCTGAAGAAAGAGCAGAATGATGTTACTGCCTGAATGTGTCACCTAGGACTCTTTTATGCCTTTCACTATTTTCTGTGCCTGAACAGTTTTGTTGCAGTATGTGAAAAAGTGTACTCTTAAAATAAAACAAAGTAAAACAAAACTTAAGCAATCTGATATCTTGTTCCTTTATCTAGTAAGATTCTGAAGTTTTGAGATTTCTAAATATTTTATTTTTCATAGAATCATAGAATAGAATCATTAAGGTTGGAAAAGACCCCCAGAACATCGAATCCAACCTTGAACAGAACACCACCATGCTAACTAAAGCATAGCATTAAGTGCCACATCCAATCATTTCTTGAACACTTTCTGGGATGGTGACTCCACCACATCCCTGAACAGCCTGTTCCAATGCTTAACCACCTTTTCAGTGAAGAAATTCTTTCTGATGTCCAACCTGAACCTCCCTTGACACAGCTTGAGACTATATCCTCTTGCCCTGCTATTAGCTGGCTGGGAGAAGAGGCTGACCTCCACCTGGCTGCAACCTCCTTTCAGGTAGTTGTAGAGAGTGATAAGTTCTCCCCTGAGCCTCCTTTTCTCTAGACTAAACAACCTCAGCTCCCTCAGCTGCTCCTCACCAGATCTGTGCTCAGACTCTTCAAGCTTTGTTGCCCTTCTCTGGATGCCCTGCAACACCTCAATGTCTGTCTTGTAGTGAGGGGTCCAGAACCGGACACAGCACTCGAGGTGCAGCTGCACCAGTGCCAAGTACAGGGGGAAAATCACTGCCCTGGCCCTGCTGGCCACACTATTTCTGTTGTTCTTGCTTATTTAGAAAGAAATAATTTTCCCCACTTTCTCCTATGCAGGACAATCCTTTATTGATCAGAAAAATACCTCCGAGCTCCTTTAGTTTTTCTACTTCTAAATGAAAATGTTGGGGATTCTGCTTTCCTAAGCCATAAGCGCCAGAAATCTCATAGCAAAATTTGAGAGGATTATCTAACATGTATAAAAAGTTTCCAAAGCCACATAAGTTTGGTAATTATTTCATAAAGAGGTTTAACCCTTAGGATCCCAGATACAAGGAGTTATTTCAGAATTGCTCTATTTATAACTCAGTTGATGTAGATCTTCAGCATTCTTTGGTACTTGAATTCTTTTTTTTCCATTGATATTCTTGTAGCTATTCAATGAGATATTCTTTTTGCCTTGGACTAATGGATTTCTGCCAGAGACACTGTTTTAACATTTAGAATCTAAACTTTAACTGATAATAGTTTTATCCTAAAACTTAATGGTAAATAGTTTCTCTCTTTTTCTTCTTTATTTTATTATGACAAATCATTCCAGCTGGGAATGCAAAAATTTTCCAAAGTTAAAAGAAAATACATTCAAAAAAGCAAATAGGAAAAGAAATTTTTATAGTTTATTATATAGATGTTAACTCACAATTTTGTTGCAAATAACCCCAGAAAGGCACTATTGGTTTTGTGGATATTAGAGTGAGGAATGTTAGAAAGAGGAAACCTACTCACTGATCTTAATATGGCATTTCGAATCTATAAAAGTGACTCCTTAAAGACTGCCTTTTTTGACAGATGAGTGATATAGTTTAAGAAAATTTCACTTCTCAGTTGTAAATGAAATTAAATTTACATTCAAATTAATCTTCATGGGTATTGTATCCATTATCTGCTATCATTGTCCAACAGCCTTCTTATAACTTTGACATGAGAAACAGTCCTACTTCGTAATTTATCATTGTTGGGACAAAATCTGCAGCTTTGTTCTGCGTTTTAAACTTGAAAGCTGAAGATTTAATCCCTTAGGGTTTCATATTGCCCCATTTTGTACTTCCTTTATCTTTAAATGACCATTTCCATATTATTTCATCTAGACAAGCTAGGCTTTATGGTAATAATGTGCCAAAAAGTCACAGCAGAAACTGATTTATCACACTACAGACCTCATACAGTCTATTTAATATGTTTATTATTCTCTCCTATTGTGATAGAAAACAGCATATGTTTTATTGTATCTTGTAATTCACCTTCAATGGCTCACCATCCATCCACTATTAAACCTCCTACCTTGTCTAAGCATCAAGTAAGAGGGAAAATACAAGAGCGTGAAAAGAAAATGACATTCCTTATAAAATAGATCCCTTATCATTTCACAGAACATTTACACTTATATGTCCGGATTGTGAAAACATAAGCCAAATCTTTACGAAAACAACTGCAAAGTATTTCACATTGCTTGCAATTTGCTAATCCAGATAAAAATGATAACATTTTTGCTTCTACATATCTTCTTCTGACCCACTGGATCCTATTTTTGATTATACCTTTGTTCTGATCATTGGACAGAGATGTTAATCAACACTGGTAAATATTTTTAGCAATAAATCTAACCAGAGGGAAGTATTCTTTTTTCTCCTGTTGCAAATATTCCTTTCTAAAAT
This sequence comes from Neopelma chrysocephalum, assembly GCF_003984885.1. Lineage (NCBI taxonomy): Eukaryota > Metazoa > Chordata > Aves > Passeriformes > Pipridae > Neopelma > Neopelma chrysocephalum. Next base: position 12,929,025 of record NW_020897742.1, read on the forward strand.
ATATGAGCTGAAGACATTTTATATATTACTGAAATGAGTCAAACTTATAATGTTATTGCCTGTTAATGAGATAACGTTCATTAGAATGAGATAACATTTCTGACGTAATATTTTTGTCATAATTTTGTTCTTGAATAACACGGACTTTTCCCAAACCTCTGACAAATACATAATTAATAAAATAAATAATATTTTTAGGCATTAACTAATGCAGAATTTGAAACTATTATTTCTTCAGTTGATGAGATAAAGAATGATGCTGTCAATACTTCCACCTTATTACTTTGAATAAACTCATAAAATCCTTTAACCTGAATCAGTAGAAACTACTTAAAATTACATTATTTATAAGAAATGCAAATTTGTCTTTAAAAACCAGAAAACAGAAAAAACCCATTGAGTATGTATTGAATTTCTTTTAATAAAGAAGCCACTTTTTGGTCAGTAAAGGTGAAATAAAAGAACTATGAGGACATTTAAACATCTGAAAACAGAGCATGGTCATTGTAACTTTTACATAAAATATCATTGTGATTCAATGGAATGGTTAATATGATTACAGAAACCAAATATTTTTAGGATGGACTAAAATAAGTGGGACAAGATAGAATAAAAATCAAAATTATGAAAGAATGAAACAATATTCACATTTCATATATTTTGAAACCACAGAAGAACCAAGTGAAATGAGAGAAGGAAGAGTGGCCTCCATTTTAGGAAAAAAATTAGTGTTGCTGGAAGACTAAAGGAGACGAAAGAGGAATTATAATAAAATTAAATGGCAGGTAGAAATCAAAAGGTTTGAATTATATGTTCAAAAGCAATGAACCCTGTTAGAAGCCATAAGATTTAGGAATAAAACAAAACAAATAAAACCGTATAAAAATCTTTAATAACATTTATATAGAACTTCATCATCCTATGAAAAGGACCAATAAAATTTTCTGTGGCAGCAAAGCACCAGAGCTGATGACCCTGGAGGATTTTTATAAACTTTTGGTTTGCTGAAATACAATATAAGTCCCAATGTTGAGTAGGAGAGAGACCAAACACTAAGTACCTCACAAACATGGGACTTTACTCTCCTGGAAAGGATCTTCTATAGCTATGTGCTTCTTTGCAATAATAATATCTAAGTTACATACTTTGAGTCTGTTAAATTACTTGAAAAAGGAATAGTTAGTGAGAATGAAACGTGAGATTTGCTCTTGGAAGACCCAGAAGGGCTGACTTGCTGATTCATCTCTCCTCTACAGTGCACATAAAAATTTAAGTGCCTATGTACACTACAGTGAGAAGTAAGTGAGAAGGAAGAATGAGCATTCTTCAAGATTTCAAGATAACAAAGAAAAATCAAATAAAAGTGGTGAAGACAAGGACATATTTTCAGTCATACTAAGTACTAGTGTTTGTATGCCTCTGCTGAGAGAGGTTTCACAGCTCTTGAATCCTCTGAAGTATGCATCTGTGCTGTTGTTTTGATAAACTAAGCTGTCTCTCCATCGTTGCAAAGGCAGTAGATTAGACCATCTGACCTGAGAGAAATGTACCCTGGCATTCAGTTGCTCAAATATAAGCATCTTTTTCCATTTGAGTTACCTTCCCAGCTCCTCAGCTACTTCTCCAGAAGGGTATGCATTCCCTAAAAACCCTGCGACATAACCAACAAAGGTACGCTAGTAGCTCAGATAGTCTGGAGCATCTCCAAGGGCTTTAAATGTCTACTTTAGGCACCTGAAGTCCCATAGAATTTCCTGCCCTCTCCATGGAAAATTAAGCCAGCATCTCTCAAGCCCAGTCATGCCCTTGAAATCAATTTTGAAGTTTCATGAACAGCAAGAGCAGGGAACCTTCACAGGGAAAGTGAGACAGGATGGAGAATGATCACTGAACAAGAAGGGCAATGACTGCCCAGAAGACTTGAACCAGACTTTGATCGTGACAGCGGTAGGCTCCAGTGACAGTCTAGTGACTGTCAGAAAAGGCAAGGTAATGAGTCAGATCTGGCTCCCTGCAGCAAGTCTAGCCAGGAACAGCAGGAGATGGGACCAGCACACACATACACATGAGCAAGAGCTGAAGGCTGAGCTGAAATGGAGCTCCAGAGCCCATGAGCAAGGGAAAGGGGGAGGCCCCAGAAGAGGTTGGTAAGGGGCATCACAGTTTCAACTTTCAGCGGGCTTTCAACGGGCACTAGTTGAGGATGTAGCCATGCCCATGTGCACAAAGAAACCACTATTGGTTAGAGCATCAATGAAGCCATGGCATTCATTTAAAACATTCAGTGGATTAAGAGAGAATTAAATTCTACTTCTAGAACATTTCAGAAAGATAAAAAACATTCATATAAAGATGAGATTAATTGTTTTAGAATGGACAGATGTACTCCAAGCCAGATAATTCTCCTTTCACTGCAACCTGATGTATCTGGTTCTAATGCATCCAGTAGAAAAGAGCATTCTAATTTTCACATATTTGAGGAAAATAACAAAGGAACAACAACTAACTATGAAGAGATTCATATGTTTCATGTGTTAATACAAGGTATTTTCAACATTACTTTGTGAAGTATTATTATTTTTATTTTGAAGATAAGAATGCATCAGTGAATAAAGGTTAAGGTGAACTTTTCAAATTTACTGGATTACTATTTACTTGAGCCACTGAAGATCACATGATGAGCCACTGACAGAACTAGGAGTGATGCCTGATTTTCCTAAATTCAAGTGGTGTCCTCTGGTCACTGGTTCACATTTCTTTATTTCTTTTGGTAGTATCTAAATGCTCATGTAAGCTAGTTTGTCACTTATGTTCATTCTCCTTAATTTTTTTTTCCTCTCTTACATGGACAAAAAAATTTTAAAAAGTACAGAGTATTTGTACATTTGTATATGTGCTTGCAAATGTACATTTAAAGCAGTACTTATATTAGCAGAAGAGTAAGTTGAAATAAGCCTTTACTGCAAGCAATATTAGAGTACTATAGCGATGGTTCTTACTTCAAACAGAGAAGGTAAATTTCTGGAATTTAATCTAATTAATAGGACGAGCACAAAACATACAGGTTTTTAGATTTAGATTTTGTCATAGTCACTATGAAAACTGATCATTCAGGTAGAAATGCAAATATAGTAGTGATGACAAGCTAATTTAAACAATTTTTTAAATTCAACAATGAACGAAATTGAAATTCTGAAGGGAATGCAACAAGTGAACATAGAATAAGCAGCATCAGCACCTCTGTCTGCTAAAATATTTGGGATGACAGCAAGTTCAAATGACAAGGAAGGAACATAGTAAGATTAAACATAGGTCTTTTCGTCTCTCAAGAATGTAAAAGGATAGTGAAGAAATGTGTTCAAAAATAGCTCAAAAGAAATATGGCATGAATATTTTCTTACTGAATGAGATATGACAGGATAATAGAGCTAGAATACCATCACCCTAGATTCACTGTCAACTAGAGCTCAGTGTAACTTATGAAATTTCACTTTGCTGTGACTATAGAGAGTACATTTGACTGATATTGTAAGAACAAAGAGAGCTTTGCAGACAGCATGGTAAAAAAAATACCTCTTTTACTGTCAACATATGGAAACACAGATGGGGGCCAAATAAACTGAATTTGGGGTTTTCTATAATTCACAAGGGGATATCTTTTCAAAGGAAAATTATATTTACTAGGATTTTTTGTTGATTTCCATGACAGTTGGATTTATTAATGTTCAATTGCTTCAAATATTCTAAGGTGATTGGAAGCTTTTCAATTTTGATAATTTAGTGTTGGATTTCCATATTTTTGGATTGCTTGATAATACCACTGTGAAACAGTTCACACATGGATAGGCAATAATATCTGAAGAGAGCATCAGCAAATGAAGAGGACCCCACTAGAACCGACTTCTGATGATGGTACCATAAATGCATTGTCTTGTGTCCCAAATTGCATGACTCTCAGGCCATTGCTTGATAAGTTTATGTACTAGGGAATGGCAGGCTTGTAAAAAGTAGCGTTATATTTTCCACAGATCTGTTGGGGAAGACCAGCACCTGTACTTGAGATTAGCCTCTACATCCGGACTTATAAAAACTGCCATGGGACAACATGGTTCATTTCACTATTTATATCTCAGAACCATAAAACCAGTTATTATTTTCATTTTCCTTCTGTGTATCAACAGTGACAGTAGTATCCAATAGCAATGGCAGAGGTACATCAGGGCTATACTTGGCAGAACAAAACTTTTATTTAGTATGGACCATAGTGGCAATCACATGAAGATATGGAGTAAAAAAAAAATCTTAGTTGATGTGTTAATTCTTGTAATGATTATACTGAGTATCCAGGCATGGTATGCAGTGTCATGTTCCTGAAAATTCTGCTGACTTGTCGGAGAACTTAATGTTCCAGCAATGTATAGAGAAGGGAATAGAGGACTGGGGAGGGAATACTGATGAAGACACTAGAAGAAATGTAGTGAAAAATGAAAGTCACAAGTAACACTGAGATGTAGGTACATGGAAGAGCCCATACTTCTACTGCAGACCTGCTGGTGTAGTAGATTTGTATAGTTAAATAATACCTCCCTTTTCCAGGAGGAACAGGATATTCCATATAATGTTACATCAGCCCAGATATATAAACAGACGGAATGAAGAGAGTGCTCTATTCTTTTCTGGGCACTGAGTGAGGCGGTTTCAGGTCAGTTCTTTCAGGGGGAAGAAAAAACATCAGTTGTGTGGGAAGTATCTTTATTTTAAGTTCTTCTTTGTATGCCAATTGCTTATAGTGTTTATCTATCTTTGTGTAAATATAAATGATTTTCCTTAGCAGTCCCGGGGTAGGTTTTTTTTCCTTTCTCTCTTTCCCTCTTTCCCCCCACCTCCTTCTCCCTGGAGGAACTGGGCACAGGCTCCATAGATACCTGATGTTCAGCTAGAGAAAACAACCACAGCTGGTTAGGTCAGGACTGAAAAAAAAATTAACTTGAAAATTATCTTGAAATCATATTCAACATTAATAAGCTACCCAGCCTTCTCTTTCCTCCTGAAGGTGGAAATTTATGTGGTAAAAATATTTTTTTTTTCATATACACTCTGTCTACATGAATAAAATAAAACATTCAAGGGCCATTCTCTTGCCTTGAGATGAAGTGGTATGGAATGGCTTGTGTGCACACAGCTGAACACTCTCATTGTGCAGAAGAGGGAGTCTGCATCCACATACACAATTGGAGTTGGTCCCTGGCCCATGCTTCCTCCTGAGCCACGTCTGGATAATGCCCAGAAAAGTTAGCCGGCCCAATCCAAAAGAAAACAGGTCCTAATAATTTCACAGTATAAATGGCCATAGGTCACCACACACATGCATGTCGCATTCTGTTTCATTGACTAATATAGTCATAGGAATGAAAATAGCATTTAATTTAGAATTAGCTTTCAACGGGGATTTGATCTGACAGAGTCAAACAGATTTAGACATTATAGTCGATCTAAAATGGATGTAAAATTCAAACATGGCTCACTGAAACTGGTGAGACAATTTCTTTAAGAGGAATGCTGTATTACTTTCTGGTAGTTATCAAATGCAACACAGTTTTCAGTTCTCTGTGCCTACTAGCAATTACAGTATTAATTTAGAGAGATGTGTTACTGTCTGTTTTGTAAATATAATGTACAACTGTCACAATGTTCAAGCAAAATCCAATTTTTCTCTCTGACCAAAGAGAACTATAGCTGACTCTGTAGTAATAAAGTTTCCAACAAGATTTTTAAACAAGTTTTCCCCTTCTACTCGGTATTACTGAGGCTGACCCTCGAGTACTGTGTTCAGTTTTGGGCCCCTCACTTTAAAAAGGACATGGAGATACTGGAGTATGTCCTGAGAAGGGCAGCGAGGCTCATGAAGCATCTAGAAAACATGTCTTACGAGGAATGGCTGAGGGTCTGGAGAAAAGGAGGCTCGGGGGGACCTCACCACTCTCTACAACTACCTAAAAGGAGGTTGTAGAGAGGTGGGGACTGGTTTCCTACTGTGCTGCAGTAAGAGGACAAGAGGAAGTGGCCTTAAGTTGAGACAGGAAAGATTCAGATTAGATATTAGAATTTTTTTTTGCACTGTTAGGGTGGTCAGGCTTCCCAAGGAGCCGGTGGAGTCACCATCCCTGGTGATGTTGAAGAGGTATCTGGGTCTGGCACTGGGTGATGTGGTTTAGTGGTTTAGGGGTTACAGTGGCAGTGCTGGGGTGATGGTTGGACTGGATGATCTGAAAGGTCTCTTCCAACCTTGATGATTCTATGATTCCATGATTCCAGCACAATATATGGCCCATCTTAGTAAATCAATTTTACTAGACATTATAAATGTCTAAGACAAGATTTTACTTGTTTATTTTCTCTTTCAAGCCCTCAGACAAATGGGTCATCCAGCAATAGACATAGAATTAGCACCCCATGGAGTCTGCAGTCACTCAGTACAACGCAAGACCTCTAATTTTTTTGCTTCTTTTCTAAAAGGGCCTCATCTGTAGCAAATCTGACCAATTCCACGTATTCCCAGTGGGAGCAATTAAGCATTCACCATCAAGGTCTGACTTCTTTGGAACTGGATTTAGTGGGACAATATTAAGCTCCCAAATCTTCTTGAAACAGTTTTGTGGCATATGGAACATAAATTTGTTATATTTGGCTGCTTGCTACTTAGCAGCTGCAGCTGTTTGCTGTGGTGTTCATTACTGTCAGTTCTGATTCCCCTTTTAATGTTTGTCACATTATCAGTGAGCATCTACAAAATTTAGCCTACAACAGTACATATTAGTATTCTGGTGGTCTAAGCTACCTAGGTAATGAATAGTAAAATACTAATTCTGTAGATCTGACAAGCCTTTTCCAGTGTGACCCTCTAGACTACAAGACTGAAAGCATAGTGCAATTTAGAACAGTAACTTTTGTATACGTTTATTGTACAAAAGATGAAGAGCATGGATTATAACCATGCCTTAGGTGATGCAGTATCTTCTTTCACATTGTTACTGCTTTTTGTAAATATCAGTAATAGATTATTTGCTGTTTCCATCTAAAATTACACTGCATAATTTTTTATAAGAGAGAGAAGATCCAATAACTCCAGGTCACAAAATCTGCCTTGTATCTGAAACATTAAAGCAGCTTCAAGAACCACCACATTATAATAATACATGGGCAGGGATGCAAGCTTTTTATATGATAGTAGTGTGCTAAAAAAAAAACATTCAAAATAGGGTGTCTCTGGAGGAGTATCAGGTATCAAAAAATAACAGTAACAATCCCAAAACAACAGTTTCTTCTCTGTAGAACTTCTTGAAGAATGGAATAAATGTTTAAAGTGAAATATTCCTTAGCAGGCATGAAAGGTAAGAGCATCTCTTGACAGGTAATTTTTCTCTAAAGGTTATGAAGACATACCGTGTTTGTCTATATCTGAGGAAAGGTAGTGAGATGACACAGGGTCAGGTGAGAGTCATGGTAAAAGTTGATGAGAACACTCAAAAATTTTCCAAATAATTTATATTTTGCTGACAGTTGAGCTCTGCTATCCACTCCAAACAGCTCAAGAGGATGTAAAAAATGAGGCTAAAACTCTTTAACTTGTTCATCATGTTGAAAACAAATAAGAACTGTGACAGTGGCTGAGCACCCGGTATGGGAGAAGGAAAAATGGTTTCTAGGGGCAAATGATGAGATGATGGGGCAGTATATAATGGGAATGATTTCAAAACTTAGCGTTTCATTGCATATATGAGCAAAGATCTTTTAAATAATAGCCCCAAGTTACAACTAAGGAGCACGTGCTATGATGCTTAGGGAAAAAATCCTCTGTGACATGGTTTAAAGGAAACTCTGAATAATAACAGGTGGGAGGTTGATTTTTAATGCAGAACTTCTTATAACAGAATGTCTTACATTAAAAGTTGTAAGAACACTGATATGATCGATATAAATCAGAACAAAAGTATATTTTAAATGCGTCTTGCCACCAGAAGTGGCCAATAGGGGACACCTATTGATGTTAACTATTTCACCTGTTAGAAATATGCAGAAGATTTCTGTGAACTCATATTGTTTCACTGTATCTCCTGGATATTTTACCATTCACTACACCTTCAGTCAAGGAACTCCATAGTAACATTATATAGTCAGGAGTTCTCTTTGACTCTTTTGGATCTTGATTCTTACTAACTTTGTCTGATGCCTAATAGGCCTCATATGAAAAGAATGAGTAAATACTCCCAAGCCACTCTCTTCATGTCATTCATGATTTGATACGCTTCTGCCATATCTTTCATATTTTCATTAGCATATCACAAATAAGTTTTCTATCACATGTCCACAAAAAGTATCCTTTTGTTAATTTTCAAGAAAGAGCACTACCCTGCATGGTCATACTCTTTGTGGGAGTAATTTAATGCCTTTAATTCTCTTCATTACCTGGCCACGAATCTATTTGAGTTCTTTCCCGATTCAAACACATCTTATTATTCAGTAATATGGTTGTTAGAATAGGTAGACCTTATCTCTAAAATCCTGGTCTCAGTGCAAGTGAAATTCTCAATACAGTTCCTTTAATAAAGGAATTCTCAATACAGTTCCTTCATTTGATTAAATGAACAGAGCAGAATTATATTTTCAAATGTTTGGAGAGGGAATTTAATTTCTATATAGCAAAGAAAAAAATAATGGAAAATGAAACCTTTTTTTGTGCGTTAGGAATGTCTACTTGATTCTGTTATACATGTCATTAAGACATAAACAGACTGATAAATATTAATCTTAATTAAACATAAAGGAAATGTGTTTATTTCATTTATAATTATTAGGTTGGAGTTTAAAAATTAATCAACTTTCTGTCATGGTACTGATTTTGATCCAGTGACCACTACTTGAAATAAAATACAAATCAGATATGATTTTAAATACAAAATTCAGCAATTTCTATATAGAAATTAATGTCAAAATAGTACTAGAGCTCATGCTCAGATGAATACTAGGGATATTTGCTTTTTAAGCAAATATCTTTTCACTTTCCTTTTCACTCCCTTCTTTCATGGGATGAAACATCCCATATTGCATCACATGAGTAAGGAAAAGCTTGAAGCTGATAGCATGAACACAACGGTTTTTTTTAGGGGATGAAATCTTGTTGAAGACACCTAACCTTTGGCTCTGACAGTTTTCTGAAGAGCAAATTTCATATTTCCCCATTCTACTCAAAAAACGAGGGTTGTGGTCAGTTCAAATCAGCTCATCAGTCTGATTCACTATATTCACAAATGATTTTACCAAAATGGAGAAGATGGTGTAGAGGTATGAATGGGCAGTTAGGGTTCCCAGAATGAGAGGGGGGAAAAGCCTAATGTAAGTCGGCTTTCTAGATGAGAGAAATACTTGCGAAATCACAGCCCTAGAAATTAACCACGAGGTTTAAGGTTGTCTTGAGAATGGAGTGAATTCCACAATTAAAATAAACATTTAAGATATTCAAAAGTTGCTAGGTAAAACCAGGAAGCCATCCAAAACTTCTGGTATTTGTATTTGCAAGCTATATGAGTGAGTGCTAAACACAGGGAGAAACTAAACATATTTCAGGGAGTACACAGAATAAATGATTGCCATATATGGTCATAATAAGTTTTACTTCAAAGGACTTCTGAGTACTATTACAGGACAGTGTTTCAAAACTAGGTGGTGAATTTATCCCAGGAAACCTTATTAAAGCTTTCTGAAAATTTACATTCTGGCTTAACACTTCGGAAATATATGAGTGTGGTCCTTAGGAACTTGGTTGTGTTTTCTTTTTGTAGAATTTTGAAAAGATTGAAGAACTGCTGTCTGGTAGAAGTCAGCATTTAAAGTTTAGAGGAGAACTAAGTGTGAGTTTCAGAAAAGACCTGAGGTGAAAATAATCAAAACTTATCTTGGAGTGAGATCTCTTACAGTGAGACTTCTGCTTGAATACTGAGAAATCTGGTCAGTGAGAAAAAAAGAGTTAGAAATCAGTAAAAAAAAGATGTAAGGGCATTCATTCCCAAGGGGGACTTCTGAGTGATTAACTCTCATCTATCTTGGCTCAAAGCTGTTTTACTTCTCCAGACTGACTTGTGTACCAGACCTGGTGTCAGACAACAATAATATATATAGCAGCTTTAAACCAATTGTATGTTGGATTCTGTTTGTTGGGTTTTTTTTAAAAACATTGTACAGAAATAATTACAGCAATCCCGCAATGCCAAAAGGAAAGTTTAGAAAGTAGTTAAGAGGTTAGTCAATCTGCAAAAACTACAGGATGTACTACTGCAGGTAGTAAAACTTGTGCCTGAAGGTAACTTTATCTTACAACACGACCCTTTGAGACCCAGACCTCAACACGTAAGCATGCAGTACACAAAAAGTAATAGCTATTTAACATTGAATTTAACAAATAATTAAGTTAATATAAGTGTATTTTCATTTTATTAATATGATCATGTTGGTTACACCTTTATTCTGAAAATGGATGTGGTGACTGTGGAAACATTTCTGGCAAATCAACAGAAACCCAGAAAAAACTGAGCAGACACATGGTTTCATATGGATGAGTAAAAATAACAATGAAGAAGTTTCTCGTTGGTCACGACAGACTGTCAGCTGCAAGACAGTACTTAGGGTAAAACAAAAAAATATGAAAACATGAAAATCTTTTGTAGATAAGAAATGTGAAGACATGGAAAAGAAAAATCAGACATCTATGGAAGCAACAAATTATTATAATTGCATTATCCATAGTCATTCACACAGATCTTCTGATTATAAAAGCAAATCATGTAACATTGCTTTCCAGAACTCACTCTTAGCTAAAGTGAAAGCTCTTGGGAACCCTAAATCTTCATGTGTCACTAACAGTTTATTATGTCTTTTTTCATCTATAGAGACAATTAAGTCTCAGTTGAAAAAGGACATACTTTTCTCTATGCCTCTAATACCGGAAAACACAGAAATTCCAAAATGTTTCAAAGTTTCTTATTATTGCATAGTCATAGAAGAGCAATGCATTGTCTGCCTGACTGTTTTCAAAATAGAAGTGAAAATTCTTGTAGAAAGTTAAAAGATTCCCAAAACAAAGTATTTAAATTTATTTATGATATCACTTTCTGAAAATGATGTTGTGCTTAGTAGTGAATACAAATTTAGTGATTTTCCTCTAGCTAATTTAGCAACTTTTTACAGTCTGTATCACAGAAAAAAGCATTTCTGATGACTCATCACCTTATCTTGGAGATTGGGTAAAATATGTTATAAATTGTTGACCCTATCTTCTAAAAGCACTGAAGTATGTTCCTGTTAAAAAATCTTAAAAAGCATTTTTCAGTAGTAAGGCATTGTCTCTGAATATCAGATGAGTAATATAAAATTAATTTTTTAAATTTCTTCGAGAATATCAAATGTTGGCAACAACTTCAAAGACTGAATATTGTAAATATTGTAAATATTTTTCAAGTAGACTCAAAATGTTTTGTTTGTTTTTCTTCCTGGTTTTATTTTTTGATATAGAATTAAAAATAGAGAAGAATCAAAGACTTTTATATTTACCGGATTTTATAAAAGAATTTCCCTGAAGGGTTATACTGAAACAATGAATAGTTTTCCAAATATTCTAGTAATAAATGTACTTCTTCTCTTCAATATATCCTGAGAAAGCAGAATAAATGAAAGGGAATTTCACTCAGTGTTATGTTTTGTTTTTCAAAAAGTCAGATATTTCATTTTTATTTCAGTAAACAAAAATCACAACAATGTAATTTAGCCACTTTGAAGGAAGCATCACTGTTTTAAATACTCTAACACTAGTAATTCTAAAATAAATACTCAATTTCTAATTATTAAGTGAAGTCTTGAAATTCATAAAAATATGGAGAAGGATTTGTTTGTATAAGGAATGCTGTGAACTGGGTGGTTGGTCATGTTTCCAGTTTTCTAGAAGGAAAAGTTCTGTCTTCAGAATACGGTTCTTGATAATAGTAGCTTTTAGTACTTCTGGTGTAACAGTAAAGAGAGTACTTTCACTGTGAAAGATTAAGAAATTTGCTAACTATTTGTGGTAGTTTGGCCTAGGCCTTCCTTGGTGACCAGCTTGTAACCAAGGAAGTGCCCAGATTTACCCGGTATTCCCTACGATTTTTACGTAAACTGGGGTATAAGAAGAAGGGAGGAAAGACCTTCGCTCTCTTTCCTTCCGGCGGCTTTGGAGGTGCAGATCTCCCTGTTGTTGAGTCTGTTGGCTTGGAGAGTGAGGCCTGGTAAGACCTTGTCGACCTTGGGAGGCAGAGGTTGCCGGTAGTCACCCCAGCGTGACTCTTTGTTGTCCCAAGGAGAGTAGTAAGATATTTTTTTTTGCCAATTCTTTTAGTTGATAGATCTTGGGCTACTGATCGGGAGATATATATATATATATAAAATTTTGGTTTTTTGTTCTTCCCTTCCCCTTTTCCTTTTCCCTGTGAAATTGTATATATATTTTCAACTGTACATAACTGTAATATAAGTGTAAATATATTTATATATATTTCTTTGTCTCTCTCTTGTTTTCGGTTCTTTTGTTTTTTTTTTCCCCCTCTTCTCTCTTGGTTTGGGGTGAGGGGAGGGACTTCTTGTGGTAAGGTTTGGAGACTTGGTAGGGAGCCAGCTCCAAACCATAACACTATTTATTCTTTCGAGGCCAAGTTTAAAATTAATCTGGAGTCACACAAATTACTTAGAAATAGTGCTATTGAAATGCATTAAAATTACAATAAATAATTTTTAAAACAACTTATTTATATATGTGAATGTAATTTTAACATCATAAATACCTAGGAAAAAATAGTACATGACCCAAAGTGGACAGGTGTCTTCTTAAAATGCACTAAAATTACAGCATTTTCCTTATTTTACTAGTTTTATTTTAGGTAAGCTTGCCTTTAGCTGAATGAATAATGGATAAATATGGACAGTTATGGATAAGTAATGGATAAATATAATCAAATGCCCTAAAATGGGAGATAAAACCAGTGATATGTACTCAAAGACTGACTGAAAAATTTAGATATGTCATCTACAAGCACTCATCACACTTCTGATTCTTGGGATAAAGAAGAGTGGAGTCACTACAGAAGCTGTCTGTCAGCACAGTGCTTTAGTGCTTTCTCTAGTATACTGTGTTTGTGGAAGTCAAAGAATTGACAGACAAATGAGAATATCCTAACTTCTGAAACTGCTAAGCATAACAAAGTTTTAAGGTTTTTTCCTTTAGTGTTTAATAAAAAGTAGCAGGGAGAAACTTGGCTCTGATACTAGAAGATACTTGACATAAGTTAATGAAGTGTAGGTATTGCTACAAGAAATTTAGCATAATTCCCATTATATTTATTTTATTATGGTGTCTGTTGAAATTTTACTAAGGTAGAATTCCTTAGGCTATTTGCCAGGATTGTTTTCAGTGACTAAAAAGTGCAAGGTTAAACTGCAATAACAGTAATCAGGATAATAAATTCATAATAAAATCATATAGAACTGATATAAATGTAAATGAGTATTTCAGATATTCTATAAGAAAAAGGTGGTGTTTAATTCATTAGTTCTACAGTCTTTGCTGCAGACATCTGCAGCACTGTTGTTAGTTTATATCTCCATTTCTATTTAGTAAAACCGTGCCTGTGTGATAATAATTTCAGACTAAGTAGTTATAGACAAACCTACCAAAGTCACAAATGTTCACTAAGAGTTTCTTCAGCTTACAGTCATCTGGGGAAATAACTCAGCATGCCAAGCATCCCGAATTTAATGCTATGCTACTGCTAAACGACCTCTGTTACTCATGCCAAAGAGATCAGAGGCACTCTATTAACTTGAAAGAGGAAAGCTACACAGTAAAATTTGAAGTTTGCACCACAAAAAAAAAAAAAAAAAGATTTTAGGGAATCACAGAATTGCTCAGGTTGGAAGGGACCTACAGAGGTCATCTGATCCAAACCACCAACTTAAACAGAATCACATAGAGCAGGTGGTCCAGGAATGTGTCCAGTCATGTTTTGAATCTCTCCAAGGATGGAGAGCCAACAACCTCTACGAGCAAGCTGATTCTAGTGTGCTCAGACAGATTGTCATGTGTTTTAATCTGTATCTGTCAGGGTTGACAGCAAGCCTGTCAGCAGCCTGGCATTTATCGACGAAGCAGTGGACATAAACCGAATTACAGTATACCCCTGAAAGGGAACACAGCATGCAGAGGAATGTAGGCAACATTCAGAAAGGAAGAAGATGGAAGACAGAAATGGACTTCCTGTACTTTTTACAAGTCAGGATGACTCGACAAAAACTGTGTTTACTATTTTGCAACCAATCCTGGTGTGTGTATACGTGAAAGTACCAACAGCAGGTTGACATGTGGATGGCCTGATGGTCTGATCTATGTGTACCAATAGTAGGATGACATGTGTATAGCCTGATATATGTTTATATGGAGGCACTAACAGAAAGTTGACATGTGTGATGTGTGAAAAGTATAAATGTTTGCAACCTGTTGCAATAAAGTGATTGCAGACTTCTTGCAATCCTGTCCCTGCTTTGAAAGAAGATTCTATGTCGCTCTGGCCATCCTGACTTTAACAGCGGCATGTATCCATAGCCTCTTGTCCCATCAGTGGGGACTATTGAGAAGGACCTGGCTTCCCTTTTCCTCATTCCCTCTCTTCAGATATTTATACAAATTGTTAAATCCCCCCAAGCTCTTTCAGACTCTCCTCATATGACCAGTGCCCTAGTTCCTTAGTTATCTTTGTGGTCCTTTGCTGGATTTGTTTTGGTGAGTCTGTATGTTTTTTATACTTTCTTTCCCCACTTATATCTTAGTTTAATTCCTGTAGCAAATCTTCGCTGTCTGATTCTCCTGCAGAATCCTTCTAGAAAGGATTGGTTTCTAATTCTAGGCAGCAGACACAGTGGAAAGTGGCAAGTCAGGAAAATTGGCTGAATAGCTATAGTCAACACTATGCTGAAGGCCTGAGGTCAGTGATTAAGTTTCCTGAAACCTAGAGGGACACTCAGAAAACACAAAGCCATCACAGAGAGTGTAATGAATTCTCTGAGTTGTTAATTGTGAAGAAACTGTTGAGGTTCTCAAGCATAATGTTTTTGGGAAGTAGCGGGGAGGTTAGATTAACTGAGGATCTGTCTGAAAGCAGAGTTATTGTGAAAGTTTTGTAGAACAAGAGACTGAACAAACAGTAAGAATTCCCTTGGGCTGCAGACAGTTTTGAACCTCTCACTTAAAATTCTATTTATGTCTGAAAAATGGAGGATGGCAACTGTGATACAAATCTTAAGAAAAGCCTGAGGTGTACAGCGAAGAAACTAGAGGCTTGTAAAGATTACTGGACTCATGGAAAAATTTGATTTGTATTTGGGAAAAGCCAACATGACTTCTGTGAAGTCCTTCTTCAGAAAAACCTTGAAGCTCTTTAAAG
Source organism: Neopelma chrysocephalum (assembly GCF_003984885.1). Lineage (NCBI taxonomy): Eukaryota > Metazoa > Chordata > Aves > Passeriformes > Pipridae > Neopelma > Neopelma chrysocephalum. Next base: position 12,944,540 of record NW_020897742.1, read on the forward strand.
ACTTAAAAAAAATGTGGATATTAATGATCTGGATAATAATAGCCTCTCACTAAATGCTTTAAGAAAATTAAACATCCCTAAGGAAGGAGAAAAGTTGTGATAGCATAGCTTCTGCATTCTTGGCTGTGCTTATGACACTGCTGCTTTTTTTTTTTACCTTCCTTAGGTGGAAGGAACTACCCCTTCACATGTCTTTAGTTCATGTTTCAGAGGTACTGAAGTTTTTATAATTTAAAATGGACTTTCAAGAGTCAGAAGAGATCAAGGCAGAAACCAGTGAAACCCAAAATATATGATACTTATTCTGGGACATTATTTTTTCTTTATAAGGAGAGAAAAAGATTTTGAATAAGTAGGAAAAAATTCATAAAGCAAGAATCATATAAGAGGTTTTAGGTTACTGATAATTTCCAGTCAAAAATACTTTTTAATCTTCTATTTCAGGAATATAGTGAGACATTTTTATTTCAGGCAAAGGAGTTTTAGCTGAAGATCTGAAAGAGCACAAGAATTTCAGAGAAGCTGATCTAGTTGTTTTTTCTCCTACTAATAATGCTGGCATATGAATACAGAATACTGTATTTTTGCAAAGGTCACTAACATATATAGAGTCATTCCTTTGGTGAGACAATTTTTTATCACATTAATAAGTTACATTTATCATTGTCTTATAGTTATCATTTCTATGAAAACATATTATTTAAATAATGAAAACCTTGATCAAACTTTGAGCCAAATTAGCTTCTGAGAGATTTGATACTTTGCTTCACTGAAATTGGTAGAAGAAATATGAGAATCAGTGTCTTTGCCTCTAAAGGTACACTCAAACTTTGTTCTATTGTCTGATTTCATCCTATGCCTTAAGGTTTCATTTGACATTTTGTGAAATTTTAGATCTCCCAGTTTGGGCATTCCACTGGATTCCAACCTCCCTCCCAACTCTCCTTGGGTCAGTGATACGATAGTATACTGAAGCAAGTTTGGTAGACAGTTCCCAGTCCAAAGAAACTCCATTTTAAGTAGTGTCCTTTTCGTGCACTAACAGATGTTCTACAGATGACTCTCTTGTCAGCCTTGTCCAGAAAACCATATTTGCTACAAAAAAAAGTATTTAAATAATCAATTTCGATTTTTTTTATGCTATAAAGTCAGAATAAACTATGTAGACAAAAACGCATGTCTTAATTTGTAATAGTTAGCCCACACTTTAAAAAGTGTAAATATTCGCATTAGTAGCTACTAATTATAATGCATTATTTGAAAACAAACTAATAGCTTGTTTATTTTTATACTTTTGGGACAATTAAATACTGAAAACTATTAAAATCAAATTATTTCCTCAAATCTGTTTTGTAATGTGTATTTAGAGGTGGGAGTGGTGTTGAGAGGTTGACAAGACAATTTACCTTATACAGGGAGAGGTAATTATCCCTTGTCAATTAGATACTAAATCACTGAGCTACAAGCAGCTGGTGATGCATAACTATCATTATAATTTCAGACTGTTGCATCATTTCTCCTAGTTTTATTTAGCAGTTTCAAAGGCAGGATAAGATACTTTTATGGCAAGAAATTTAGTGAACATGTGGAAATTTAAAAAAAAAGGTAGAATAAAGGGTACTATAATTTTAAACTGCAATGATGGTTATGCACCACCAGCTGTTTATAGTTCAGTGATTGAGAATATAATTGACAAGGAATAATTACTACCTCTTTAAACAGGGTGAAGAGTGCTTTTGCTGTGATAAGGTTGGAGAACGGCCATATGAGGAAGGACCCAAATGTCTGACAGAAATAATTTTGTCTTTTCCTTCTGTTTAATAGCTTTAATGTTTGAGGCTGAATTCTGTTCTGGATTGTATCTACATATCTCCACTGGCTTCAGTGAGCTTGCCTTGGTGTAATGGAATTTGAAAGAGTGAACTGACTTTGCACGCATAATTGAAGCAGTCACGATGTATTTGCATGATGGTCTGGTATCGCAATCGAATACAGACCTTATGCTGTGTCCGTGTTTAAATGACAGAAATCACAGAATCACAGAATATACTGAGTTGGAAGGGACCCACAAGGATCATCGAGTCCAACCCTTAGCCCCGCACAGGAGCATCCCCAAGAGTCACACCATGTACCAGAGAGTATTGTCCAAAGGCTTCTTGAATTCTGTCAGGTTTAGTGCTGTGCCAATACCAAGACCAAAGGGTCTATGACATTATGTGACAAACTATTTTCCCTTTCTCCAACTGAAGAGTTTCTGGTTGATAGATGACAATAAATTTCTCAGGCAAGTCAGACTGTCATGAAAGGAAAATACCACTGAATCATCTGACAGCACAATTTGAATAGTCATTGAACTAAGGTCATGGGACCATTTAAATATTTGGTTAGATATGTCATTTGGGCATGACATGAAAACTAAAATGAAAACATTACCTTGACGTAAGAAAAAATACCTTAAAGTTATTTGGATACTTGTAGAAAAATGGCATATTACATAAGGGCCGCTACCCAGCACTGAGAAAGCTACAAAGCAGTATTTCATGCTCTCTTCGTGTCTATCTGCTTTCCCTTTGAAAAATCCTACACCAAGACAAAGGCAGAAAAATGTTAAATTCTTAGAAGCATCATAGAAGCATATGGCCAGGTGAGGAGAAAAACCTCTAGAGTGATATTTTTATAATCTTATTGCAGAATAATAATCCCATTGTTGCCTGGTGTATACAGCAGTCAAATAGGTGGGCACATTATATATAATATGCTACAGTTCTTTCATTGATGATTTCGTTAATTTATATCGGTCAGCCCTTAGTCCTTGTTTTGCAAACCTTTTCCTCCGTAACTGGATCACTGAAGTTGCTCTTCTATAGGCAAGTTTTCTTGGCCCACAGGCTTTTTCTCCCAATTCCTCTTACTGCATTCACAGCTGTGCATGTAGAGCAATATTTGGTCTTTAATATTCCGTGTGTAGCCTCTCACTCCTCCACATAGTACTGGAACCTCAGATCGATCTACCATCAGTCAACTAGATATCTTTTTTGACATTACTGTATTCCAATTATTTGCTTCCCATTGATTAATTGCCCTAGAATTTTTTCTCTCTTTTTGGTTTATTACATTTCTCAAGCAACCAGATTTTTATCAAGTTTAAAACATGTTCTTACCTTTAAAACTGGAATAGATAAATATGTCTGAAACTCTGGAAGACAGCTAGAATGAGCAACTTGTGTAACAGTGTTTTCCATGGTAAAGGTAAAAGTCTACCTCTACTTTTACTAGGAAAGGTGCTTCCTTGGACATTATAAGAGAAATGAGATAATTAATTTTTTTCAGGAAGCCACAGGGGTTTCAGCTCCAGGTGTAGTATACATAACTCTGAGTTTACTTTCATTAATATATACAGCAACTTATGTGTATGTCATGTCATGTCATGTCATGGCTAGGCTTCATGAACGAAGATTTGGGAAGGGCTCTACCCACATTTGCTACAAGCGCGCTGGTGGCTAAAGAGGTCAATACGAGATAGCCACGTCTGGTAGCAAAAGGCACAGTATACAGCAACATATGTGTATAGGAACTATATGAAACAACCTACTAGAATAGAACCTGACACAAAGACCTCTTTTTGAGGAAAATATGAAAAGAAAACTAACACATATAACATGATAGTCATCCCATTTTATTCACCAATAGCAACCATTTAGAGTGCAGTGTGAGAAACTGTAAAAACTCTTCATAATTATCACAATATTCCTTGTAATTATCATAATTATCTCACTGTCTTTAAGCTTCAGGTCACAAGAAAAATCCTAAATAAGAGCGGTCAGTGACCTAATGGTCACTTACTTGAATTCTTTTATGAAGTAACAATTGCCTATCTCATCACAGTTTCATCACTAAAGGATTATTAAGAAAAGGACTATGTGATAAAAAAAAATGAAGAGAAGCCACTGACTCTCTTAGTTATGTAAATATTTATATCATCAGTTATAAAAATATTATTATAATGTATAATTGTCAATTATAACATATCAAAATAAAATTTTTCAGCCAAGGGCTAGATCCCTATGTGAATTCAAGAGATCCTTGATACAGCTGAGAAGAGATGATGAATTCAACACTGATGAAATTTAAAGCTCCTTTCTACAGACTACTTATCTTTTGAACTATAAAGAATACTGCAGACTGAAATTGTTGTGGTCAACACAAACTGACAGATTAATAAGCAGATGAAAATCTGGTCTTCTGCATAAAGCATTGTATTTAATCAAGAAGCAGAGACAAATGTAGTTCAAGTCCATTTTTAAGCTGTATTAATTAAAATATAATTCTCTTGCATCCCAGTAAAGTGTTCTTATCACTTAGTTGCTAGCTACAAGGAGAACAGTGGTCCTCCCAACATCTGTCTTAAAACATGGAGCCCTTCTCTGTAGGGAATTTCAGACTTATCTGTGCTGTGTGTCCCAGGTGACTGGAAGCATCAGACATTTGGCTCATCCAGGAAACCTGAGCTCAGAGACAGGCACATTCAACTACCTTTCTGTGTGCTTAGCGTTTTCATTCACCTACTCCTGCTTACTAGATGAGACCTTGACAGATGTCACAGACTGAGGTAGGTTTTCGGTCAACTTTCAAAGACATTTTTTCAAATACTGGCTTAAGTTATTGCTGAGTTACTGCTGAGTGCTAAAATTGTAATTGTAATGTCTTATAGTTAACTTAATTCATTAGACATTTTGGGTAAAATAAGGCTACAGGTAAGATATTGCGCAGTGACACATAAGTTTTCTGAAACACTATTTGTAAAAGAAACCAATTGCATTGAAACTTGAAACAACTTATCCTTGTAAGACATTTCTATTCTTAAATGAAGTGTGATTGGATCTAAATTTGCACTTTTGGGTTATTTAATAGCATTTGTGATTTGAAAATTTTGATTTTTTTTCTTCCATAATACGTTTATAGAGAACAAGTAACTCTTCTGGGTTTCTTTTGCTTTCTAGCTGACAAGACTGCAAGGTCATACATTGATATAGGATGTTAGCTGTCACATTCTTACTTTGTTACCCTAAAGAACAAGCTGGTGGATAGTGATTCTGTCCCATTTGCAAGATGTTGATGCTTCTTTAAGACATTTTCTACATTATTCTTTTGGGAAATCATTCCTTTTATGTTTGGACAGTCTATGGTTCACTGCAAAATGTCACATGAAATCAAAGGACCTATCAAAATGAAGACAAGCTACTGAGATAAATTTATTAAACATACTTTTTCCACAAGACATCTTTTGAGGTTTTGTCGTCCTTTGCCATTTGCATTATAAAAAACATCAAGTACACATCATTATAAATAAAACCTTTAAAAAGTAATCAGATGGGTATTTCAGAAGTCACCATTTTTGTTCCTGTTCAGAAAATATAATAAAAGTGCATTGAGGAGGAACACTGAAGCTGAAGAAAATAAAAGGGAAAAAAAAACCCAGAAAACATAGTAATTTTGAATTAGATTAAATTTCACAAAAAGTGATACTCTGATTTATACTTCTTTGAACTCAAAAACAGAATCCTCTGAACTCTTCTGGGGTAACACAGAAAGGCATCAAACTGATTAACCTACTTTGCCACCCATGAGAAAAATATCAGATAGAAGAGGTGTAAAACAGCCTGGCACTGCTGCCTCTCTACATTTCCTACCTTTGCCCAGATTTACAAGATTTCTGTCTGCTCTTTTCCCCAGACATTTGAGGTCCCTCTGAATGAATTTTAAGAATACACCATTCTGGTGTATCAACTACTCTAATGTTTTGTCTTGTCTGCAAACTTACTGAGGGTGCACTCCTTACATCACGTTGTTAAGTTCATTAATGAAGATGTAAAAACAGAATTGGCCCCCGTATGGACTCCTGGGGTACACCACTAGTGACTGGCCTCCAGATGGACATCATGCTGCTGCTGATCAGCACCCTCTGAATCAGGCAGTTCAGCCAGTTTTCAATCCTTCTCATCTCTTCAGTCCCAGTCTTAGCACTGTGATGACATGATATGCTTTGACATAGCCTGCTCTCTCCATTACCAATGCTAGTTTGTCTCTCTTCATGGTGCTGAGCTAAAGTCTAATCTTGTGACTGCTGACAACCTGCAAGAGGGAAATGCTGTGTTGCAGGCAATCAGCAATACTACCCAAATATATTCAGCAGTATGCATCAGTGTTTCTATATATGCCTGTAGAGAGCAGGAAAGAGGCAGAGAAGCCCAGAGAATGTGTTGATTTATGATGAAAATTCATAGTGGAAATATCTGAATGTCATCTCCATATTAAGCTGAAAGGAGGAACCAGGAAAAGTAAAAGAGATGACAGCTCAAGTTTTGAGGCAAGAACATAATCAGATGTCAGAAAAAGTTCAGAATGTAATAAATTTCACAATATTTAGCTCACAGAACTGAGTAGAGTAGAATAAGAATCTGTGCATCAGAGAGAGTTTGGAACTGAGAACAGGAAAGAACTGGAGTCAGACAGACAATCAGAAGAAAAGAATTTAATCAATACCCAAGATAACATTTTAGGCTCTAGGTACTCTTCAAGCTCATGGTCTTTTTGGGGACGGCATGGGTATCTCTGTATGAAATTTTGGTATGGTACTGGGGGGGCCTTCTTTTGTCTCTGGAGGCAAATGGTTGCAAACAGTCATTCCACTTTCCCAGGGCAACAGTCATAAATTTTCAGTGAATGCCATTTACTAATTAAGATACATGCTTACATATACCATAGCAACTAGCTAAAGTTGAGTCTGTTGTTGTCTTTATTGCAATGTGAAAATTTGAGCCTGAACAGATTACAGGAGATCTCAGGATTTTCTCTATGCTTTGATCTTTGCATCTGATTACAGAAAGACTGGACTGCACATGCTCATTCATTTGCATGAAGAGAGAGAAACCTAATCCCAGGGCAGGAAAACCTTATCTATAAGAAGGTGCCCCCATAAAGCCCAGGTGGCATCACCAGGACTTTGGATACCCTGTTAGGTGGATCGATGCTGGACCCAGGACTGACGATCCCCTTCCCTTCCCCATCTCATCTCCCTTTACATTTCTCTTTTTTCCCTCATTCTTTTTATTCTTTTATTTTTATTATTACAGGGGAAAAATATATACCAATTTCCATGCCATGTAGTTTGATAAAAAAGCTTTCTGAGCTTTTTTTGGACCCTTTTGGCTTTTGTCATTCTTTTTCGACCATGGGCATCTTCAAATCTTGAGTGTTCCTTTCTGTGGAGTGGGACACAACCCTAAGTATTTTATATTTAACAAAATAATAGTAACAAAGTGGTACTATCTGCTGAAAGGAAGGTGTTAAAACCTGTATCAGCAGTGTACTGTCCTAGATAATATATATGAGGATGAATAATAGAAAGTTTGAGCTTCTGTATGGCTACTTAGAATACTTGTTAAATCTCTCTGTGTTTCATAATGTCAGTACACTTCCAGCTTTTCATTACCAACCTCTGAAGTTGCAAAGCAGATGAGTTACTATCTATATATCATTTTGTTCATTAAAGCTGTCAAATTACTTGCAATGTGTGCAGGAGAAGCTTCTGGAGAAGCTAATGATACTGAATTGAACTCTCAAACTAGAGAAGTGAACACCTATATCTGTCACAAGTCAAACTTCTAGCACATGGATTTCCCTTTGGATGCTGCACAAACTGTTATAGCAGACTATATGACATGTCAAGGCATGCCAAAAATCACTGTGACAGAACATTTCAAATACTCCTGCTCTCAGTATTCTGAATTAAACCACTTTTGTCCTTGATCTCTCAGACTTTTCCTTACACAATCAACTGGTGATGGTTACACCACTTTGCCATCACTGTCAAAGTTTTATTTGCTTAAAACAATATTTTAATGTACTTTGAGAGTCTTTCATGTTTTGTTGATGGATGTACCGCATCTAAAATTCATTCTAAGATGCCGGAAGTCTGGTAGATTACTTCAGTCTAGGATGGCAGAGATATGTGAAGTGAATGAAAACTGACAAACTATATCCTAAGACCAATACTGTAAATGAAAGTAGTAACTGCATCTGACACCTAAGGAGAAAAAAAAAAAAGACAGCATTTGTGGCTACAGCCTTAGAACATGATAAAAAGATCAAGAAATGCACCATAGATGTTAGACCTAAAAATTATAGTCCCTGATAAAGAATACTGAATCATCTCTATTGCCCTGACTCAAAAACTGTCATCACGAATTTACAAAAATTAAAGCCATTTTGTACTTTACCTGTCTGTCAGTATTTCCATGAACTGTATATAATGAGAAATATGGTAAAATACCATTTCCAAATAAATAGAAGGAGGAAGTTCTACTAGATATCAACAAAATAAAAATAGAAATAGAATTAAAAGGGATTATAGAAGTTTACTTTTCAGAAGAGCTTCCAAGAAACAGGAAAAAAGAAAAAACAAAGAAAAATTAATATTTTATTTTTCCAAGGAAAAATGTCACATAGTAAAATGGAATCATTAACTAGAGTTCTCTGTTCGAGGTCTGAATGTAAATCAGCTTTGTCATATACACACAATGTAATAACAAAAGGTTTATGGTACCAACTGACTTAATACTTTTTCACAAATAACAGGTTGCATTCTTTATGTCACCTTAACACTGTCATAAAAGGTGTGTGCCTTACGTATTTTGCAGCTTTCTTACAAAGTCATTAAGGTTAAAATTGAAAAAAATGCTCATAATATCTAAGACGCAATATGTTGGCAAATGATTTACACTTAAATATGTTAATTAAAACTAGCTATTTTTTATGGAAGACATTTTATTAAGTTTGAAACATTGCTAGAATAATGAGATTCATGTGGAAAATAATTTTGCAAAAAAGGGAATTGTAAGTATTCAAGATTTAGGGTTAATTCTTTCTGTACACACAATTTTCAAACTGAAGTCAACAGGGCAGCAAGGAAGGCTATAAAATTTTTATGAAACATTGGTACTGAACTTGACTTAATGTACTTTGTTTTTTCAATTTATAGATGTGACACAAAATATAAATATAAAAGAAAAAGGATTTATTCCTGAACTGTTAATATAACAAAGCAACTCAAAGATATCATCTCAATTTTTAATGTCTTCTGGATTGCATGGAAAAAATCCTAAGCTTTTTCTCTAGTTTCCTGTATATAGGAATGATAAGCAGGTTTTTCTCATAATTTAGTCACTTTTATTTCATTTTAATTGTGCTCAGTATTATATAAATGTTATATTTTATTAATCAATAAGACAAAACCATTCCATACAGCTATTACGTAATCCTATTTTAAACATTTACATGTAAGTTTAAGTGGAAAGACATAATAATTTTTTTCTTAACTTTTATAGGAATCAAATTTCTTCGCTCCAGTTCTTCTATTAAACCACAGGGATTTTATAAATACAATGGAATACTTCTTGGTTTTTTTTTTTTTTTAATACATTGTCACCTGCATAAGTAGTGTGTCCCATAAATCCTCTCTATGTATGAAGAATGACCTTTTCAAAAATACAAATGTATTAGACATAGCCTCAACAATATACATACTACTTTTTTAAACTATAAAAACATAAAATGAGACCTGATCTATGACTTGCATTTTCAGAAAAGCAAGGCAAACACCAATACAGTTAGCACAAAAACACCTCAAAAACAAACAAAAAAACCAACCAACCAACCGAATGAAAAACTTAACATGATATCAGAAGGTAGTTTGAGTTTCCTACTTGAAATCGGACATCTTAGGAATTTTTCATAACATTTTTAACATTAAGACCCTTCTTAAAAGATTTTTGCAACTCTAGTAATGAAGGTAGAACAATGGAATCATGAACAGCTACAATTTTGCCTTGTCAATCTACTTAAGAAGTCACTAGACATGAAGGCAAAGAAGAATAACTAACAAAGTTATCACCAGTTTTGCATAACGATGTGAGACTAAAAGAATTAAGTTCTACAAAACATGAATCAGTTTCCATGGTTTAGGCAAACATGATTCAAATGCTTAAATGTAATAGTAGTTTGAGTTACTATTTATTTTTTTTAATTTCATATTTGAACTAAAACCCCAAGTGATGTAGCCAACACTTCTTTGTTGGGTTTGGTCTGCTTTTCATCACATGTTGTTGAAAAATGGCTCAGATCAATTCATACATAATCTTATAAACTGTCAGGGAAAAATTTTAAGAAAGCCTCTGACCAAATCAAAACACTACAGAACTCTTATTTTTACCCACAGCTTCTAAAATACTGCTTACATTCAAAAATGACTAAATTAATGAATCCAATGTTTTGCTTGGTTACTGACTTTGAAACACTCACATAGGCTGAAGTTTTTGGGCACTTCACTATTGCTGTGATTGACGTGATAGAAAGAAAAACAAAGAAAAGATGTATGACTTCTCCTTATACAATGGGGTTTCTGGACAGACAATAATCTTTTTTCCAAACCTTCATTTTTCTTTGTCTCTCTGCCTTTCTTCTTCTTGTGTCACTGTTAGAATAATAGAACTGCAGCAAAAATAGCAGTCTAGAAATTTCAGTGTCTGTCATTAGCTTGAAATCTTGCAGTATCCTCACAGTTCATGTGATTAGAGATTTTTTTTTGGACTCTGATATACAATTTTTATTTGCAGTAAATGCCTAGAAAACTTGGAATGTTCTTGTGAATTGAACAACTCTATAAAAAATTACTTTGCCACAGCTGTTAGTTGTCTGACCCTCTTTCTAATGTGTCATATTTATATACACCAGAACAGAATTTAAGTCAGACATATTTTGTCATGGGTCTCATTGTAAGGCCCTGGCAAAATATGTACTTAGAATTTTTATGTCACTTATAGTCTCTATATTTAGCAGTGTATATATTTGTCACAGAATACTATCTTAATTTTCAATATTTATTCAAGCAACAGAAAAACAGTCTTTGAAGTGAATTGAAATCTGTCACAGCTTTTCCTGAGCTGCTAAGTAAGCTATATTCTTTACAAAAGTGCTTACTCAAAGTATCTACAGAATGATACAGAAACAAGTAGTAAGGTTATGTTTTTGTTGCATAGTAAATGCCATGATACCAGTAAACATATGTAATTTCCAAATTAAAAAAAGAATATAATTAATTAGTACTGAATTAGATTTTTCCTTCTGTATATTAAATACACAGTTTTTAATGGAAAAAAAGCTTTCTTTCATCACCCTTTGAACTTTGACATTGGTACATTTCCACAAAACACTTCCAATCATTTAACATTTCTAGACAGGAAAATCATCTTCTAAAAAGTCTATGGCAGACTGGAATACAGTGAATACAGTGATTTACTGTCTGTCTAAACCAGACAAGCTTCTTAAAGGAGAGAAAACTACCTTCAGACTTGATGAACATTTAAGGAGCTAGCTTGTGTGAAAAGAGGGTTTTTCTGCTTAGTCATCTAAATTCTCTGTGGCAATCTTACAATATTAGGATTTTTATTTCCCATCATGATACCTCGACATATATTTCTTTCCTGAAATATACAGGAATGTACTGCAAATCAGGTCAGGAAATTACAGGGAAATAATGTTGAGAATAGGTACAGGAATTGTTTAGTTCACTGAGGCACCCATTCCCCGAAGACAGTTATTTTAAAGTAAGTTTTAATTATTCATTCTAAAACAGCCATCCAGATCCTGAATGTAGCCATAAAATATTCAGAACTTAGTGTGAGGTATGATAAATGAAAGTGTTGTACTATACTTTTAAAATTGCATGCCTAACTTCAGAGTTGTTACCAAAAATATTTCTCACTAGTCATTCTGAGATATAAGAAATTATATATGTCTGCTATAGCAGAATTATAAGAGGACTCTTTAGTCTTAATAATTTAAATATGAAGTTGTTAATTCAATTTCTACATGAAGGTAATTCTCTGTTATGCACAGAAGACAGTATGTGCCACTCTGAGCATATACAATTTCTTTATTACTTCATCAAGATCAGGCCCCTATAACCTCTAAGATTTCTGATAATCTTATTTTCCCCCATGTCAAGACTTCCATAAGATTATTACACTCTGCTGGTGCCATAGCTCTTGTTTGTTGGCACATGGATTGTAATCATGCAGTCCTTATATCCAGCAGTAATTTGACATCTCTGCGCATGAAAAGAGCTGGGTTCTGAAATCTAAAAAAGTACCTTGTTTTGAATGTGGGACATGGAATACAGCTTCAGAAATATCTTGTTCCTACTTTCTGTCCAATCACAAATCAGGTAAGATATTTTAATTATTTTTGATTTAAGCACAGAAACTAAACACATCTTTTCATCTTAAATTTGTAAAAATATAAAACAGATAAAAATAACACATCAAGACAGTCCTTGCCACTGGAATTGAGAACAGTTTGATTAAAATCTACAGGAAATTTTATTTTCTCTGATAGCAAATATTTTACCTATGAGTTAACATGAAAATGGATATCTTTAATCCAGGGTGACGCTGAAAAGAGGAGAAGGATAGAAAAACACTAGTGTTACAAAATCAGCCATTCCTCCTTTTCTTCCAGAGATGCACAGACCACTAGAGTGATCCATATAATTCATAGGTTCCAAGAAAATATCAAAGAAACTCAAATATAAGTGGTGTGTTTTTATACAACATATTTTATGTATCTATCCATACATGCATACATACCTGTATCTATCTGTATCTATATATATATCTATATCTATATATATAAAGTGCTGGAAACAATGACTTGCTGAGACCTAACCAGCTGCCTCTGCATGTGTAGTTTAGTGTCTGGAATAAGATCAGAAAATGTCTCTCATTTCCTCCATTGAGATTTACTGCATTTTGATAAAAAAATGAATAATAGTACCCAGGAAAGCTCAAGCGTCACTCTTGGAGTGGGCAGTTATGGACAGAATATTTTAGGAAAGGATATTGTCATTAATACATGTCATTGAATGGAAGAGAAGCAGGAAATGTATGACTTTGCAAACCAGTAGTGACTTTCAAGCATATTTTTTTGTAAATTAATATAGGCAAAAAAGCACACACAAAACCATAAATAATGGATCTTTTCCCATGTCTCATAAATCTATTAATCAGTTAAACTAATTAAAAAAATAGTCAAGGAAAGCTGGGTAACAGTTTTCCATCTAATACTTATAATGTAAGAGGATTTATTAGGTAGAAATATATCATCACATTGATTTCCAGAAATTATTGTATAGACCTGAAGCTTGAATATATTGTTGTCAAAGTAAATTTTGATATTACAATTAATTATTTTTCAGTTGATGTGGAGAATAATTTTTAGGAAAAATTCTAAAACATCTAAAACTAGATGATTCTATTTTTCCCTAGTTTTGTATCAGAGAAATGGTTGCTAATTATGTTTCTGAGTTAAAGAGTCATCATAAACAGTTCGTTTAATATAATAGTCAGAAAATAATCTTGGTGTCATGGTTTAGGAATGGTATTCCCCAATACCATTGGATGGAGAGGAGAATTGGAGGCACAAAAGGTAAAGATCACAGGTTGAGATAAGAACAATTTACTGGAAACAGCAATTAGATAAGAAAACAAACAGTAATGCAACACTATTAATAAAAGAAGTGTACAAAAGCAAGAGTGATTCATTTGCAAAACGCTCACTATGAAGCCCAACCCGACTGCAGCCAGGAGACTCCAACTAAAAAAGACTCCCTTCCCCCCCCCCAACCCCTCCGGCAATGATGTGAGATGGTACAGAATAATCTCCAGGTCCTAGCCGTGCTCCCTCTTGGTTACTGCAAAAATTAACCCTGTCTTGGCCAGAACCAGGACACTTGGAAATAAAAATTTTTCTTAGTTATAGAATAAGCTACATTGATTGGATTACAAGCCTTCATATCTTCACTTATATCCAGGACCTTCTCATCTTTCAAATCTTCAGCTCTGCAGTAAGTACACTACAAACATTCATGAACCATTTTACTTTACTCAGACAAGTCCTTTTCTTCTTCTCATTAGATGTAATCACAGTATTTGTTGGGTATGCAAGATAGATTTCCTTATGTAACTCTATGGATACGTGTATGTCTGTTCTGGACTGTTCAAACATATGTAATGATCAGTTAATCCACGTCAGCCATTCTTTCTGTAATAGATTGCATCACATCTCCTGACATCTCTCACTCTATCAGGGAAGGAGAAAAAATTTGCAGAGAAAATTTGCATGATTGTCATAGACTTAAAAAGACAGCTAAATTGGATAAGAGGGATCCAATATTTGCTGCCTTGAGGAAAGCTATTACATTCAAGCCAATGGAAAAATTATCATCAACTTCAACTGTTCTTACCCATTCAGCCTCTTTCTAAATCCATTTCTCGAGTAACTTTTGGTTATCAGACTGAACCCATATCCATTCAAATCCTCTGGGTTTTAAGAGATTCTAGACTGTCTGTAACTCTGGACCTCTACAGAATATTGATACTTTAAAATCACTGTCTGAAACGCTTTCATCATGGTAATCTTCCTTGGGATTAAGCTCTCCCTTCTGCAGAACTTTTGGCCCAAAATCAATTCAGTTAGATATTTCTGCACTTTTCAGAGAATTGTAGAGAAATCTAGGTTGGAAGGAACCTCTGGAGGTCAGCTAAGTCTCTACTAAAAACAAACCAGTCTTTAAATCAATCAGCTCATAAATAAGCATCCACAGTCTCCATTTAATGTTGTTGCTCTGACTCAGTGTAATAGTTTCAAGAGACATCAAAGCTAAACAAAACCTTTGGAATTTATACAGTTTACATTTATTACAAAGTAGTTGGGTTACAATGCCTTCCGCACACGAGGAAGTCTGAGTTTCAGTAAGTTTCAGTTCTGATAATAAGACAAAATCTCTTCTGACCTTCTTTCACCAACTAAACTGTGGCTTCCTCATGGCATTCTTTGTTGAAAAGGGCTGCCACTGAAGGCAGTCTGTCACCCTATCCTACATGTCTGCCACCTGTTCTTGCAATGTCCTCCTGTACCCAATCCTGGAGGTAATCTGCAGCTGCTTGTCACCAATGCATTGAGAGTCAGTGACTTATGTAATACTAACCATGTTCTATGAACAGAACAGGAATATTCTGTTTTGAAGACCTCTGGATGACTTTATTCATCTTACCAGACATCACCTACTCTTAGTACAAAATGCAGATCCTAATCTGTACTGAAGATTCTATCATAAAGGATATTTCATAAAACTAAAAGGAACCCATGGGCTTCCACACATGCCCCAGACCATCATGATTTTATGTTCCTTTTGGTAACCCAGATCAAATACTGGAAAGTTTTAGACAATTACATAAATTAGACCTTTTGAGCAGAACCTATAGATTAACAACAGTATTTCAAACAGACGAAAACAGCCTCTAACAAATTTGATTTTTAAATTTTGCTTTGAAGATTCATTTTCTTCAATAACTTGTGACACAGCACCTTTCAGAATGTGGAAGTACACTACTCTGGCACCTGCTTTCTGCAGAAAGTTTCTGGAGTAAATTATTTATAAAATGTGAAATGTTCTCATTTTACTGATAAGAAAGATGACTGTTAAGGTAGAAAACTTCAGCAACAACACAGCATGAAGAAAAGTCCTAAGAGAACAAAATATACAAGAATACTTATACATAGGCATCATTAAAATGCATTTACTTCATCCAGGAACTAATTATTTTTATACTAACTAAATTTAAAGAGATCATCTGAACTAACAAATTACCTTTTTATATCTCTATCTACTCATTTTATCAGTGACACTATAGTTCTTAAAGTCTTACCTATACAGACATAGCTCCTCTGGAGAACAAGTTTTCAATAATACAGAATATTCAGTATACTAGCATATGATGCCTCTGTTGCACATCTGGCATACTTTTTTTTTCTCACATTCTATTTATACATATTTTTTTACATCAAAGGCCACTCCCACAAGAGGCTCCTTAGATGATGGAACTCAGCATAGTTACCAATTGTTGTGGAAGTATAATAGTTTCTACTAGATCAGAAACCGGTGCCTTTTGTCTAAAAGCCAGATTCTAAGAAAGGGAGATCAGATGCATTTAAGAAAGAGAGAATCAGAGACCATTGATTTTAAATGTCTGATATGCTGTGTTTAAAAGATCACAGGTTCTATTCTTTACATGTAAAATACTCTCAGAATCTCACGAGTATATAAAAATGTGGATAGTTATGTTTTCTACTTAATTACCTAGTCAGTCTTTGTGTAGATGCCCACGACATTATTTTAACTATAGAAATTCGAATCAGCAATGGAGTTCAAATTGTGGACCTGTATCTGCTCAAGACCAAGACCTCATAAGCCAAAACATCTAGAAAAAACATGAATGACAAAAAGTTTTTTTTTATTATTCTGCTCAAGAATTATTTTTTCTTTTTTAAATACCTAGTCCTTTTTCAAAAGAATCTGTAGCCTTTTTCCATATTTACTTTAATGAAAACTAGTTTTTACATGTGCCTGTATTTCTGATTACTTTTAATAAACAGGGTCTTGTTAAGTTATTATGATTTTTCTTTGACATTACTATTGGAAAGACTTGCAAGGATAAATAAATAAAGTTAATCAAGAATAGATACTTGTTGACTACAAGAGAAGTGGTATAGAGACCAGTGTTCTGATTCAAACTGCCTTATAAAAGCTATTAAATTTGCTGATCAGGCTTTACTGGAAAACTTTTTCCTGTAGGGTGCTTATCTCTCCATTAATCACCATTTATATGGATAGAGGTAAGTCAGCCATGGATATACAGAAAGTTTTTAATCAAATATGTTATTAGTTTCACCATTGCATTATAACTATACACAACTCAAAACTACTCCTATTGTTTCAGCTTTTTTTCTATCATTCTGTTATCTCACTAGAATTCAGATGATCAGATTTTTTATATAAGAAAAGCATTATGAAATATCAATCAGCTTGTGTATTTTCCTTTTTATTTTTTTCTTATTCTGTTTCCACAGAAACAGGTTTATTTAAAAAGGAAAGGATTTTGGTAGAGAAATTAATATCTTAGTATGTTAAAATTCTCCTGATATGCAGAATTATAATTTATATATTACAATGTAAATAATGAGTCATTTGAAAACATGCTGATATATTTCTGTATTTAAAGGAGTAACTCTTTCTTGAGATTTATATTTTACACTATGATTTTTATTTGTTGGAATGTCAAAATTTCTATACTTTATTCCCTTCTGGTCTCTTGTGATCGTCTTTTTCCAGCTTACAGTTCAATTTTACATCAGGACATTTTTCACAAAAGCAAATTTCTGTGTCATCTTTTGAGACTTCACATTTAACTTCTTTGGCAATACACTGAATTGTCCAAACTGTCATACTGTGGCAATGACAAGAAGAAAATCTCTTCCTTTCTGACTCTTTCTCAGGTGAAACATCCATTGCCTAAGCTCTCTTTGTGCTATGCAATATTTGACACACTCACACTTTATAGCTCTTATCTGCTCCTTTCCATAAAGAAACTATTGTCCTTGTTACACATTTTCCTCCTCTGCAGCATCATTCTCATGCAGGTATGGTTAAAATAAAACAAAAAAGCCTCTTTTGTTCCTGTCAGCTTGGGGGAGGATCTAATGAGCTTCATCCCAATTCTGACTATGCAAAATTGCACAAACGGAATAGTAAAACCAAGTTTTATCTGTATTAGGGCTGTTCTGCTTGGTAACTAGCTTACTTATTCTACCCATTATTGCTATTGCTAATGCTGAAGAGTAACAGAAGTCTGTTTATTAAAAATTATAAGTCTAAACTCTACTTGTAAGTATATGACCATATTTCTGTATATAAATTAGATTCTCCCTTTTTCATCACTAAAGTACAGATTTTATTTCATCACTGAAGTACAGATTTATCTAGATCTGAGCTAATGCCACTACTTGTTTTAATAAAATGTAAGGTATTGGGCTTTTTAATGGAGTGTAAGTGTTCATTACGATTCCTGGATAAAAGATCCTTGGTAAAATCACCAAACATTTGGTTATTTTGCTTCAGGCTGTAACAGTGACTATCTTTAAGCTCAGTTAAAGCTTTGCAGAGTGGAAAGAGAACTTCCAGGCAATATCATTTCCTTACCTATGCCACAGGCAATAAGTGTAAATGGGGCACTCAGCAAATCATCTAGTGAGCATTTAAACTAATTAAAATGTGATAGTGTTTTGAGGATCTCAATTTATAATTTATATTGCAGAGAAAGTGAAAAATCTAAAAACTGTTTTTCATAGGAGTAGCTTCACAGGTCTCACAGTGGTAAATTTCCTCTTTCACAACTACTTTTTATTTTTTTAATATTACTGGGAAGAAATTGAAAAGAAATGCTGTGTTATATCTCTGTCATCACAGAACACAGAAAAATGCTTGGAAAAATTGGATATTTGGAAACTTTGTAACATTTTCTTCATTGAGGAGAAAAAGGCCAGAAATTGGAACAACTCCTTACTTTTATCCCTGAAAACTCTCAAACTGGATGAACTACTCTCTGTCTTGTAATACGAGAACTCTAGGAGAAACTATTGGGTAGAACATAATATACATGAAAATGCATCCGGAGAAGAATGAAAACTCTTACACATTTGATTATTCTTGATGCCTTCAATCTTCCATTTTCAAACCTTATAAACTTTTATTTCTCTTTTATAAGAGAAACCATAACATTTTCTGGGGAAAAAAAGAAAAGATTAATGATATCTTCACTTAGGTCAGGGTCCTGAAAACATCCTCTGGTCTGGAAACACTGGGAATTATGCCTCTGAACATTCACATGAGTCATACCCTCTCAATGTCCAATTGCAAAAAATAACAAAAGTGTGTAGTAGTTCAGAACATAAATGGCTTCCAACTGAACCCCGCATGTTTGGAATTTTTTAAAGGTAGTCTAGTTTTTTATTTTGTAGAACAAAGGAAATATACTTTGGGAAAGGAATAAAGATGGGAAGAGAAGGGAAGGTTTGGGAAGGGAAGGTTTGGGAAGGTTTAGGAAGCTTTGGGAAGATTTGGGAAGGGAAGGGAATATTGACAATGAAGGATTGGGACTGAACACACACACAATTTGTTTTTCACAATTCTCCACATATGTTTCTCTGCATTTCCCTTTTATTCGTATTCCTTTGTAGACAGCATCTGGTGTTGTCATTCAGTTAACAAGAATTTCCAGGATTTTGCTAAAGTGGTGTTTTGATTCCACACATTCACCCACTATCATTCTGTGACAGTAAAACCACGCAGACCATTAAGCGGTTTCCTGCTTTGAGAACACAGTACTCTCTTTGTCAAAACACCAGTCAAGGTCGACACTGCCTTTTGGTTCTAATTAACTGAATGCAGGTGCAGGCTGGCTCAACTTATTCCCACAAGGGGAGAATGGAAAGGATAATCCATTCACTTATGAAGTAGATACAAGACAATGAGAAGACTTCCAATTCCTCAATTTCAAAAAAAAAAAAAGTCTAATCTTATATTCTTCTTCATATAAATGATATAATATTTGGCCCTTTTTTATCTCTTCTACAGAATTCCACTATCTTTCAAGACCTTTTGTGGGTAACGGTAATTTTATTTTCTCCTGAAAATTTGAGCTTACCCTTGTCATGAAGTGTCTTGTTCACTTACATTTGGATTTTTTTACATGTGTCTGTTCTTAGTCATTTTTTTTAAACTGGCAAAGGATATGCACGCTTGGCTTAGTCTTGTGAACTGTTTTTTTAAGATCTAGATTTTTTTTCCATAGAGAGTATTGCACCTTTTCTTTTATTGCACTGCATTTCGTATTATTTCTTTTAGACACAGAAAGAGAAATAAGGTCAGTAAGGGAAACTTCACTTTCAATCATTGCTCACTTGTAGGGATCTGAAAATACAACAACTTAGTGTAAAAATGCAAACAGCCAAAATTAGTTGTTGCTTTTTCATTTTGTGTTTGTAAACATAACTGAAATTTTACATTTGCCTGAACCATGCTTTGAACTTTCAAATGATAACTGCAAAGTACCTAGATCTTTTTGTATCAATCTTCCTGGATTGTTTGATGTATTGACAGTGTATCTTCACTTATTCTGAGGAAACAGAATTTAGAAAATACATTCAGGTAAACTGTTAAATTATGTGCACTGAAAAACTCTAAAGGTCACTCAGGAAATCTGTACATCTTGGGTATCTTATGTTTGACTTAATTGCAAAAGAAGCTCACGCCTGGTAATACAGTGCAGACAATGTTGCTGAGAATCAGAGCTGAGATGCCCAGAAAAAGATTTAAAACATTTTCCTCCATCTTTGGATGGATGCTGTGGTTATTTTTTCCTGTTGTCATACGTTCATCTGTTTATATTTGATCAAAGAAAGATGGACCACATTTAAAATCAGAATGCAGTTTTTCCCCCATTAAGTCAACAGTCTGAAGCCAATAAGCCTGCTGATATCCTTTCATTTCTGTCACTTTCCTGAGTTCTTATTCCCTTATTTGCCTTTTAAACTCTCTTACTTTAATTAAATTACCTCTCTCCAAAACTATTTGCTCTCATTCACAATGTTAAATCACATTAATCCTTTTGCATACAGCTTCATATCATGCTATTCCAGAAGCCACCTTTCTCAGCTTATTCAAAGCTTCTAATTTACCTGTTTTCTGAATGTTGTGACATCAAACTCAAATGACAGTGAAGGTGTTTTGACTATAGTTGCTGCTTAGTTGTGATGGCTTTAATTTCTGTAGAGAAACAGACTAGACAGGCATGCAGTTTTAAATACTTTTCTATTGAGATTATTATAAAATACATGATGTATTTAAAGAGTTGAAGAAATGTTGATTTTCTGCTTGTTGAAAACACCTCTCTCTGATGAATTTAAATAGCTTTAATAGTATCTTTTTTTATAAGTCAAAATTATTTTTAAAAAAATCTGTTCATGACTTTTGGACTAACATTACACTTCAATTTTCTGTGCTCCAGTAACTTTTACTGTTACCTAAAATATTACTTTTTTCTTCTGTTTCTTATAAATTTATTGCTCTTTCATTTTTCTCCTGCAAAATACTTCTCTGCAGTTCTTATGAGCTGAAACTTTGCAAACATCCATGAAGTTATTTGCCATAAAATAACTTTTGCTATAAAAAGTTTACAAAAAAAATGAACTTAAAACCAAACAAATGCATTGCTCCAAAGCCTGTACTTTAAACCCCAAGCTTTGGAAGTACACTCAGTCTTCTGCATTGATTTTTAGTCATCATCCCCACTGTGCTTGTATTACCAGAGACACTAAACTGGGGCCTCTCAGAGATTTTTTTCCCCTCCAGTGCAGGCATTACTTGATTTTCTGAACACAATAAACCTTTTTGTGAGTGTAGGATGGGGTAGGAATGGGGACATCCTCTTGCTGCATCTCACTCTACAGTTCCTTCTTGCTTCTCCTGCATGTTTCAACTTTAAGACCATGTTAGGGTTGTTAGCTTATTAAGCTTCCTTCCTTCCTTCCTTCCTTTCTTCCTTCTGTCCTTCCTTCCTTCCTAACTTCTTTCCTCTTGTTCATGAAATCCTTCAACATCCAGCTTGTAGCCTGATTGATTGAGCCATTAGCAATCCAGTCTCTCACACTTGTGGACATATCCTTCTCCTTAGACCTGGGATAATTAGACAGTGGTACCACCTTTATCTTATCTCAAGTTCTCATCACAGTCCAGATTAGTAGGCATATTCCGGGAGGAGTGGGTTTGGTGAACAGTTGTGTCTTTTCAGTTTACCACAGTGGACAAAAGTCTTTCAGGAATTTTAACAATGTTTAAGCTAATAACAATTTCAGTCTCTCACACCTCCTAAGACAGATAATATGGTTGACAGATGGATGTCTTCCTCCACTGTCTTCCATTGTTTCCTGTTCATGCTCACAGGTGGATCAGGCTCAAGCAGCTCTGTTGCTGCCCTGAGGAGGTTTGTTCCTTTTCAACTGCTCCCAGTAGCCTAGACCTATTTTGTTAATGAACACCTGAAATTGAAGCCTTCCTTCTCATGCCAATTTTGGGATTGTCCATCCCAATGAAGTGTTTGAGTGCAGCCTTTAACTGTTCTTTCCTGTATGCAATATGGTTCTTGGGTTTTTTCTTCTCCAGGGCCCACTCCAATGACTCTTTTCATTTTCTGTTTTCCCTGCCTTATATTGCAATGTCTGCTTGCTTACCCTCCTTGCTCCTTCCCCTCCTTGCTCCTTCACCCAGTGGCTCAGCACCTGGGCAGAGGCGTATCCCTTTTGGGGCTACATCTGGATTAGGTCTATAGCAAAACAGGAATGGTTACTCCAGCTGGTACCTGGGAGTGTGTCTGTGAGACATCACCACTTTCTCACAGTGCCAAGGCAGACCACAGGTCCCATGAACCCAGAGGTCCCATGAACTCTTAGACAGAGCTTTTGTTTGCCTTTACATGCCCTCCTACCCTTACTGCCAAATCATTGTACTATTCTCATTGCTGCTGCTGCTCAGCGAGTGGTGTTCAGGTACCTCCCTCCACTGCTGCGGCAGACACCATCTTCCACCAGTTAGAAAACAGCTGAAATGAGTCAAAGGTATACACACTTCTTAATGAGGAAACAGCAGAGATATGTCTTCCTTTTCTGAATTCAACAAATACAAATAACTGTTTCTCAATTACTGTTACAGAAAGATGCTAGTCAGATCAATCTTTTCAGCTTTCAATCCTTTAAAACTAATAATCTCATGTTTGCTCTGATACCAGCTCCTGAAAGCTTCATGACTCTATAAAATAAGCGTATAGGCCAACCAGACAATGTGGCTGAAGTTCCATCTTGACTGCCCAAATTTCTCTACAATTAACTCAGTATGAGGTATTCAAAGTTCCCAAGCAATTCTTGTATTAATCCACTAAAAATAATAATAAAAAAAGATTCTTGGCCTATTTCTTGCAGCCACAGTGTGGGAAGATGGCGAGGGGCAAAAATTAGAGGAAACTAAGAAGTTATATTTACATGCTAACAGAAGTTACAACAGTATGGAAATCATAGGTTAAAATGTAGGTGCTACTCCCTGGATTATTGCCCATACAACAATAAGCACCTGCTAAGGGGGATGGAACAGAGGATGGAGCAGAGTGGAGACGCTATGGCCTCCTCCATAGAAATCATTGCAGGGCGGGGAAATTAGTGGTACTTTGTAGTTGATAAGACCACATAGCATCTGTCAACCAAGGGAGATAAAATATGTCCTGCTGCTGAGCCAACAAATGTGGCAAAATTTCTCTTCTAGGATAAACTTAGTTCATTGAAGCCTAACTGTAATATTAACACACACCTCCATCCTAAAGTTACCCTCCTCCAAGGTGTGACCATCCCCCAATGGGCATGAGCTCTGTATTTTTTTGACTGTGTCTTTAAAAGCGAAGCAAGAGAATTTCACACCAATCAGAAACAAAGGTATTTATGACTAAAGTCACTCAAACTCCACCTAAAGAAATAATATAAAAGTAAGTTGAAAATGGGGAGAAAATCAAGGAAGATTCTATCATAACTGCTGGGATCAGTTGAGGGGCTGAACCTGTGTTCTCTCTGATATGGACGTCTATTGGGTGAGAACTATACATGTGCTGAATACTCCTACTGGGATTACAGCTTGCCTGTATATTGCTTTAAATAAGTTTTTGCAGATACTATCACTGGCAGGCTTTGAACCTTATTAAGCTGTCACAACTTTTATATTAATAAAAAGTCTTATTCCATAAACTGAGTGAGTCCTTCACAGGTGCTGGCAGTTGCCAGCAGTGGGTAATGTAACTGAATAAAGTGGGAAGACCAGTTCAGGGGTCTCCCTTACACTGTTGGTTTAGCCCCCTGAAAAAGGCAGTCAAACCACCCCCCGATCCAGTGGGACTGTTTGGTGAAGAGTCCCCATAAGGGCATGCTGACAGACTGGTCAGGCAGAAAGGTCTCAGCTTTCCTGGGGCACTGACAGACAAAGAAATCATTAAGGGTCAAGGAAATCTCCCCACACTAAGGGTCAAGGAAATGTCCCCTTTTTATGTGACATTATTCAGTATTCATAATTGACAGAAGGTATATCAGAAATGCTGCAGCTTTTAAATGAGTGTCAATGTTTTATTTACATATCTTCACTGATGTTGGGATTTTGTTTGGATTTTAACAGTAACTGTGTTGCTGCCTGAAGAATATTTTTTCATTGTGTCAGAATACAAGACTACGTATCTGATGCAAGTTAAGACAGAAGTTATTTGCATCTCAGAAATCAGTATTAAATGTATTTCAATAGTTTATGTTGTTTAACATGGACGCAGTCCAGTGTAAAATAATACGTTGTTATGATTAATTGCCAAAACAAACAAACCCTATCCTCAGTATAATGTTACATTTTAAAAATCAGCAAAGCTAATGCAGGAACCCCTTGTTACTAATGGAAAATATATGACTTTTCATGGACCACTCCTAATTTTTCCCTGGTTTCCAAAGTATCTGAAAAATCCTTTGAAATTCTTGCTGTGTAAAATAATAATAATAATAATAATCATCATCATCATCATCATAATAGTAACTATCACAATCACAATAGAAAGCAGAAAGGTGTAGTTATAAGATACTGTTTCAAGTTTCAGAGTTCTTTGTCTTACAACCAAGCACACAAATTAATGCAAATCATTTCTGCTCAAGACTTCACAATATTTTGCCCTATTTTCGTTCCCAAATATTTTGTTTATCTGATTCTAGTAGGCATGAGTGATGTTTTACATCCTTACCAGAATACAGCAGTGATCGGTTTCTAACAGTTATTTTTATGATCTATTGTATTATTATAATACAGGTTTTTGTTATATTCAGTAGATGGAAAAGTGTTACCTGTCTGAATTTTTTTTCCACTCAGGGTTGACCAAAGGATAAAGAAAGGTCTCTTTCATCTAGAATTAGGCCAGTAATGTAAACTCACAAATTCAACTATCTACTTTGTATTCAGGAAGTAGGGATAAATATTTCTGAATACTTCACTGTATAGGATTTTTTAACTGTGTTGTGAATGTGTTATGAATTGTTCACTTCTTTATTATTTTTACAGTAAGTTACATCAATACCTTGGATGTTTGTTGTTCTGCCCATAGTTCCTACAAGATGGTGGCCTTCCGACTTGGCATTAGGCAGGATGATCCAACACCCTGGGAGTACCCAGAATCCTAATTATCTTGAACTTCTAAACAGTTCACCTGACACCAATCTGTTATAGAGTGAACATAATTTCATCTTCCTTTATAAAATTAGAAGTTCAAATTGCAACTTTTTCCCACTAGACTTTTTCTAGTTTTAATCTTTCATTTGTTGATTTAATTCCTAAGTGACATACTATATTATGTCAAGTGAGTTGCATTGTAGTTTGTTACATCACCTTACAGTAGTTAATGCATTTTGGCAGGTGTGACCCTTTGGGGCCATCAGTCACTGAATTATGTTCTTTATAAACTTCTTTATAAAGAAGTTCTGTGCATGGTATGCCTCTTCTTGTAATGAATGCAAAATTATATGTGGCCAAAAAGTAAGCACACTGAAAAGAGGACAAACAGTAAGCAACAGAAAAACTTTTAGAATAATTGAAGAGGTTTTTCTGAACAAGAATGCATTTCCACAATAAAATTGTTAAAAATTTTATAGCTCCTGTGATTACTGTTTTCTATTATATTTGAAATACTTATTTGAATGACCAACTAATATTTGGAGCAATTTAGATTTAACATATCGGTAATGAACATTTCAAGTAAAATTTTAAAATGGGAATGCGCTTTCATACATAGAAGGAATCAAAGTCAGAGCCATTGTATTTTTTCACTGATGCATAAAAATAAATAATCTATCTTCACACATGTACTGAGAATATACAGTTGTTTTTAAATGAAACCTATCAAGACTGAGATTATAACTGTCTACTGCCACTCAAAACAGATAATGAAATAGTTCCTCAGAATTTTAATGCTTATAAAAAAGTTTTGTTATATTTCAGAAGTTCTTAGGAACATGAAGAAAGTTAAAATTATATTAGCACTCTAAAGATGGATGATAGTTATCAAATCATATTAATAGAATGACTGATAGCAGTGGGTTGCACTCACCAGCTACTCGCTCGCTCTTGCCCAGCAGGATGGTGGAGAGAATCATAAGGGCAAAAGCAAGAAAAGCTTCTGGATAAAGCTACAGTTTAATAAATGAAGGGCAAAAAAAAGAAAATAAAATACTACAAAGGTCATCCCTCATCACCTCCCTCCAGCAGACAAGTCTCCAAGCACAGACTACTTTGGAAAACTACAATCCCTCCTAGTTTTATAACTAATCATGATGTCATATGGTAGGGAGTATCTCTTTAGTGATTTCGGATCATCTGTCATGTCTATATCCTCTCCAAATCTTTTGTCTGCTCCCAGCCTATCCATGTGCAGGGGCAGAGTGAGAAATAGAAATGGTCTTGATGCTGTACAAGCATTGTTCAGCACTAGTTAAGACACCGGTGTCATAAACATAGATCTAGTAACCATCACCAAACGGGCTTCTTTTGATACCTTAAACCCCAATGGTTTTCTTATTTTTCTACCTTATAAGTTTTATAGGTAATAGAAGTAGATTTTAGAAACACTCCTTTCTCCCTCCTCCCCGTAGTACCCCTTAGTTTATACATCCCTTAATCCTCTCACCCCATTACATACACCCCATATCAACCCTATTCCCATATCCAGTAGAAGATGTTTTGTCTCTTAGTCAAGGCAAACCTGTCTTGTTTAGAGAACGCTTGTATCTTGGCCTAAACCACAGGACAGAGTCAAGGAACTCTGTGACTCTGCTCTCTGTACCCCGAAGATGATGAAGGATCATGAAGAGGGGGTCCCAAAAAGCCCCCCGACCCAATTCCAGGAGGTGGGCCAGGGGGTGGACCAGAGCAAAAGTCAGAGGGTGGACACACTTGGGATTGGCCAGATATTGTTATAAATGTAACATCTCGGGCACAGCCCGGGGCGCGCGTCGTTTACCATCTATTGCCTTGGCACAATTAAATCCTTTCTTATCTCACCCCAACTAACGGCTCCTGGATTTTTTTCTTAGCACCAGCTGAGCAGGCATCATTTGAAGAAAATTATCTCTATTCCAACCAGACCCAGTGCATTGATACACTATTCAATCATTATGAAATAATAAAACATATGCTGGTCAATATGGTTCTATCAAACATAGTAATAAGCATCTGAAGAAGCGCCTCTTGAGGCAACAGACACACCTTTCTCATAAAAACATCTTTAGTTGGAAGTAGGGATAACTAAAGAAGGACACTGACAAAGATAGCAAGAAAACAACATATTTTTATATATCCAGATAAAAATAAGGTCATAAGGGAAAATAAGGGAAAAAGAATACTAGTGGCTGATAAGTACGACAGATTAATTGCCCCAAAGTGAGTAACTGGTTTGAGCCATATACTAGATGGGACTTAAATAATCTTTCTCTATTTAAACAGGTGAAAATGAAGTAAGTAAATATTTTGTAAGGTCAGTGATGTGGGTTCCCACAGTCTGGGAAAGGGATGGATTCTTTTGAATAGGTTAAAGAAGAAATACAGGATGCTTAATCAAAAGAATGAAATGTTCATTCTTTTTCATCTGATTATAGAGAATGTGTCGGAAAGTTCTGATTGTGGACTAGAGCTAACTGTGTGGTTATAAGAGTGATTATATCTAAGTGTGGTTATATATCACTGAATTTGCACCAAATGTCAAAATTATTGGTTTACGCTATTAACATCTTGAAATTTTAAGTGAACCTCAATTTTAAAATAATCTCCTACACAGGAGTGCAAATAGACATCATTTTAACCAGTTCAGACCTGGTTTGGGATTAAAATGCTGACTAAAGGATCTTACAGTAAGTTTTGCAAGACTGTGAACAAATATTTGTATTCACTATTGCATACTAAGGCAGAATAATGTGGAGGCTACGTCACAATCATTGCTGGGTGCAGTCCTGAACCATATACTACAACACAACATCTTTTAAATTTTGGATGTGTTTGGGGAGCAAATATTTGTTCAGCCCTGTGCTCTGCAGTAGAAAATTACTATAATTTCCACATCACATACTGCAATTAATGTTTCCTATTTTTGAGAGTTGTTCTTTCACGGTAAATGCTGCAGTGCAGTATGATTGGCTCAGACTGACAGAGTTTTCAATCTGTCAGCTTCAAAGATATATGCAAAGTAATACATTTTTGTAAAATATGGCTTTGTGGGCACTTGGCAGTCAACGAAGTTTAACTCACAACTGTTCAAGTGTCTTTACCACTGGGCCACAGCTTCCACTGAGTTAAGCTTTAAAATTCAATGTAGCCAAGAGCTTCTAAAAGTAAAGGAAGCACAAGGTCAAACAGCTTTCAGAGAATTTTTTTAATGCAACCCCCAGGACAAGCTGAAAAATTATAAAATGATTCTGACAATTTATGTCAAGCTACAGTCTATAAGCAGACAAATAAGAAACTTGGTATACTTTTAATTGCAGTAATAGTATCTACTGCTAGGAGTACAGGAAAGCATACTTTTAAAACACAAAATGTGGTTATTCTCCTCCTTTATCTTGTTTCACAAAAGTGCTACTGTAGTGAGTCAAAACAGTTGTTCCTTGTTTACAGAACTGCTGGAGAAGAGTCATAACCACAAAATTTGCTTTGATAATGTTTATTTGCAATACCTCCAGCTTATTCTTCTTTAGAAGTCCACCATTTTTCTGGTGAAAAAAGCAGCCATGCATCCTTCCAAGCTGTGGAATGTTATAGAAAAAGCTGTGACATCTCTTCCATTAGAAATATCCATTACAACTGATCTTCATAGAGGCACACACTTCAGAATTGAAACTGGTATTTAGGATTTTTTCTAAAAAAATATTTCACTTTATTAAGGCTACTTAAAATTATATATTTTTAAAGTTTAAGCAATAAAACCTCAGGTTATTTAAGATTTGCAGAACTTAGGTCTTTCCATTTTGTAGGAAATATTCAAAGAATTCTGTTTCCATTAAAAGCCTTGCATGTTGAATGTAAAATGTCAAACATAGGTTATCTGTAAAACACGTTATTTAGCAAACACTTGAAAAACTTATTTTGAAAATAACCTAACCAATGTTTCAGTGGTTTGCAAACTTTTCAAGATATGTGTGAAACTGTTGAAAATGGCTGAATTCATCTCCCGACTGGTATCAAGGAAAGGACTGGGCTACTTTAAATCTTATTGAAAAACACAGTTTAGGTTAAGCATTTTGTGCCGCAAATATGTGTCTGCTGTTACACAGCAAACACTAATCAACAACAGTACATCTGAATTTTCTGTAAAAATAAAATTTAATTTATTGCTGACTCTACACATTTGTGTTCTCATGTTTCATTACAGAAAGTAATGAAATTTTCCCCATAGAATTTATTGTCTCAAAACACACTGGTATATACTAATATATTTTATCTTTTACTCACATTCTGAATGTCAAGAATAAAATATTTTGTTCTGATTATTAATAACATTTTTCAATTTATTTCAGATGTGCTTTTGTTGCACTACTGATGGTCAAATTTTGAAAAGAACAAAAATACAGAAGAATGGAGCAACATAAGAATTAAAAAATCTTTACCTAAACTTTGGCCATGTTTTCTTTACAGGTGGAGCACATTTGCTCTTTTCAAAGTCATATTTCAGCAATAATATCCCCAAGTAGCCACCTTCCTTCCCAATTTCTGATGATTTTTTTATCCTGTCAAAAACTGCACGACACTCGTATTTGCGGATCAACATAAAATGCTGTGAAGTTGAAGACTTTGCTTATTTTTTACATTGTGTCTCCCATTGAGTAAATAATGAGAATGACTAAGCAAGAAAGTGAAAATAACTGAGACTGGATTTGTATGAGTAGTTTTGCAGCAGGCCAGAAGTATAAAAGAGAGCCTTTTGGAAAAGTGACTCGGCATCTATTTTGAGTAAAAAAATTACAGAACAGTAGCTCTTCTCCCACACTGTTTCTGCGTTTTCCAGATTTAATTTTTTCTGCTTTTCATCTTCAAGCTGTGTTACTATTTTTCAATTCTTCTCTGCCACTCATTTCTCTCTCTTCAAATTTAATAGTTTTTATTCTGTAAATCCCTTTTCTCAAAATCCATCTCTTCTTTACAGGCTCCTCCAGGGTCCTATGTTTAATCATGCTTTTTTTCTTTTGGTGTTGTCATTTCATTTGCACCATTTGGTCTCTGTCCACCTATGATAAAGACTCAAAATACAGAGAAGTCTCCTCACTGATTACTCAAAAAATAGGGAAAGAAATATCTTCATGCTAGCAGAGCTTAAAACATACAGCTGAAAAGTTCTCTCCTGCCTCAGTCAGCTATTAGAGGAAGGACCCACTTTATACCCCTTTCAAGCTTTGTCTGCATCTTCTCAACCTGCTCCAACAGTAAGCTTGTTAATGCCTTTTAGAGGTAGCAGCTCAAAAGTACTTTGTCATGGGAGTAAACAGTTTATGTTATGAACTGATTAGAAAAGAAGTATGTGTTCTTATTCAGGTCAGATTAAAGGGGTCATCTAACTTAGTGGGTTGCAGTGTCAAAAAGAATTGAAGATTGCAAAAGAAAAATTTAGTTATTTGGCACTCATCATATACCTGTCTGGCTGCATGAGCATGTATTGTAAGCATAATCTTGGACAGCACGGAGATTACACTTCGTCTAATGGAACCTGCCTGACACTGAAAGGGTTGTCATTCAGTAGCTGTTCTTCATGTATCAAATTTGGGAACTTTAATATAGGTCTGAAAAGAAGACAAAGTTTGTAGAAATTCGGCTGCTATATGTTTTCAATTCATTGATGATATCCCTGGGTTAAGTTTGCTAGTGTCTACTTTATTAGTTTATAATTCACTGAGATGGAAGTGTTTTAGGAAGTGTCTTCTGATGCTGAGAAGACAAAAAGCTTGTAATGAATAACTATCACATGTAGCAAAAAAAAACCCACCCAAACCCCAAACAACAAATAACCTCAACAACAAAACAAACAAACAAACAAACAAAAAAACACCAAAAACCAAAACCCCAAAAGACTATAGGTTATACACAGTAATAGCAACAATAAAACCAACTAGATGATGATGTGGTGGTGTTACGACCTGCCCCAGAAAAGGGTGGTGGGGTAACCCAGGTTCTTATTAATAAATCCCTTGAGGTGGGTTAGAGTGAAACGACACTGAATAATCGGTGTTTGAAAACATATATAGGTAGGGTTTGTTTTAGAACAATTTTGTTTCAAAGGTAAATATCTATGTTGCCATTTTGGGTGTTATCATCTATATCTATCATCTATAGCAATATGGTATAAAGATAACCTTTAGGGAAAATGCATAAGAGAGAGAAAGGAAAGACAGGATAAGGGCAAGGGAGAGTAAGGGAAAGAAAAGATGAGAGTGGGAAGACGTATATAGTCACCGCCCACAAGGTCTAGTGATGAAACTTGGTAGTTGTAGCTTCCATGTCTGTCAGTTAAAGTGGAGGCCTTGATCCGTTGGGGGTGAAGGAGGGAAACCCATACACTCAAAGAAGTTATGAGTTATTATATCCATGGATAGTGTCCCGGGCCATGCCACGAGCCTCCAACATCTGCTGGGCCAGCGCAGAGTTCCCGTGAGAGGCCAGGTAAAATGGTTTTTCCCGCCTTTCAGGATCGACAGGGGGATGGGCTTTGATGGGCCATGCCATGAACCTCCAACATCTTGGACAGCCCAGCGCAGAGTTCATGTGGAGGGCATGGTAAACACGGCTCTTCTTGCCTTTTCAGGGCTTGACACCTTCAGCAGCACTGGAGGGGGAGATGGACCCAGCTGCCCATCGTAGGTATAATGTAAAAGTTCTGCAAAGGCCTGCAAAAGTCTCCTGGCAATCCTAGAATGCATAAATCATTAACCGTTTCAGTCTCTGACAGGTGGTTGGTTAAAAACAATCCTGCATTTCAAAAACTAGCTTTTTTCAAACATGTGAACATTTTCCTGAGTATGGCAATAATGCCTTAACTTCCTTCATGCAATCATTATCTGATATACTTTCTTCCTCATTTGAACACACCGAGCAAGGGCTTTATAGTCATAATTAAACATGAAATTTTTTTATAGTTTAAAATATATTAATTTTATTCTTTAAATTAAATATTCTTGTAATGTTACAGATAGTTCCTCCAACATTTTCAAGCTGCAATGGTAATGCAGTTTACTATAACACACTGTAAGACGGAATTAAAGTGAAAGTTTGTCCCTGCACTGATTGACTCCAATGTTGGCCAGCAGAGAATGACAACCCTCCTTGCTTCCAACTCTTCATGGTTATGGTATGTGGGATGCAGACAGGAGACTTATATTTCTCAACTGTTTTCCCTTACCTCTGCATCATTCCACTCAAGGACAAAGAAAAACAGATTTCCTCCTCGACTGCTGCCACTGCACCACCATCATATCTCCATAACTTCTGCTGCTGCAGATACCACTGTCGGTACCAGTCACATGGAAACAGAACTGTCACATACGCTGGAGAAAGCAGGTCTGGGGATGTGGCTGCTTGTGATGTTCTGCTCGCTCCCACAGCATTTTCTGGTTGAGCAATAGCCACCAGTGGTATTTATGATGGCTGCCTCTATCTTACAGATAACAACATGATAGCCAAGGGCCACGAATCTTGCTCAACAGCTAAGGGCTAGTTGAGCATGTGTCAACCAAAGCTGCAGCTGGTATACCAGTAAGACTGTAAGTCAACCATCATACTTCATAAACAGTGAACAGTCCAGGGACTGCTGAGCTCCCCTGCACAGCAGCAGACTGCATGGCAGGATCTCCCCTTGAGTAGAGACGCCCCTCAAGGCTACTCCTCAAGGCTGGGAGAATCCTTGTTGTGTCTGATACTCAGTGAATGAATTGCGAACAAGCCCATTGAAACTTTGAAATCCTAACTAGGTGGTATAAAGGTCTGATTATGTCTATCTAATCCTTTAGACATAAACAACGGACCATGACAAGGGCTAAGTCTGAATCCAACCATGCCTAAACTCCACTCAGAAAGTTTAGAAAGCAAGGAGGTATTTTCTGAACCTCATGATTCAACAGGAAGATCTCCATGGCAGTTTTGTCTTACCCTGTCCTCTGTGCAGTAAATAATCAAATGTACCTTGCCATCAAGTCTTTTTAAAGCACTGTCATGTTTACTATCATATTTACTGAAGCCTGTGGGAAGGACATAAGTTGGAAAAGATCATAAAGGACTGTATCACACAGGTGGAACTCCACAGTGGAGCAAGGGAAGAGCATGAGTATGATGGAGCACCTGAGGCAAAGAATTATGAATTACCTGTAACCGCAATTCCTTATCCCTTTGTGTTACTCAGAGTGGGGAGGTAGAAGAGCTGGGAGTGAAGTGTCTGGGAAGAAGGGGAAGATGTTTTTAGATTTGTTCTTATTTCTTTTTAGCATACTGTAGTGGGTTGACCCTGGCCAGATGCCAGGTACCCAAAAAAGCCACTCTCTCACTCTCCCTCTGCAACTGGACAGAGGAGAGAAAAAAAAACCAGCTAAGAATTCATGAGTTGAGATAAGAGCTGAGAGAGCTCAGTGACTAATTACCTTTATGGGCAAAACAGACTCAAAGTGGGGATATTATTTAAATTTATTACTAACACAATAAGAGCCAAAGAGAAATAAAACAGTCTTAAAAAACACCTTAACACCTCCCCCCCACCCCTCCTTCCATGTTCTCCCTTTTCCCCTCCAGCAGTGCTGGGGGACAGGGAATGAGGGTTACAGTCAGTTGTTGTTTCTGCCGCTGCTCAGAGAGACGAGTCCTTCCCCTGCTCCCGTGAGATCTCTCCTATGGGAGATGGTCCCTGATGGACCTCTCCAGTGTGAGTCCATCCGTCAGGCAGCAGTTCTTCCCAAACTGCTGTCCCATGGATCGCTTCTCCATGGGGTGTAGTCCTTCATGGATGAACTGTACCAACGTGGGTCCCCCACAGGGGCCACAAGTCCTACCCAGGAAAACCTGCTCCAGCGTGCGCTTCCCTCTCCACTGGCTGCAGGTCTCTGGCAGGACCCTGCTCCATCTTGGGCCTCCCATGGGGTCACAGCCTCCTTC
The DNA here is from genome assembly GCF_003984885.1 of Neopelma chrysocephalum. NCBI lineage: Eukaryota > Metazoa > Chordata > Aves > Passeriformes > Pipridae > Neopelma > Neopelma chrysocephalum. Next base: position 12,978,780 of record NW_020897742.1, read on the forward strand.
AAGCATCCACTTGCTCCAGCAAGGGCTCCTCCATGGGCTGTAGGTGGGTCTCTGCACCCCAGTGATCCTCCATGGGCTGCAGGGGCCTTAGGTCTGGCGCCTGGAGCACCTCCTCCCCCTCCTTCAGCACTGACCTTGGTGTCTACCTTGTTGTTCCCATGGTCTCACTCCACTCTTCCCTGGTTGGAATTCTTTCTGTGCCACAACCCTCTGTTCTTAAACATGTAATCACAAAGGCATTACTATTACTCCTGATTGACTTGGCCTTGGCCAGTGGCAGGAAGTCTGTCCTGGAGCTGGGTGGCATTGGCTTCATGGGACAGGGGAAACTTCTAGCAGCTTCTAACAGAAGCCACTCCTGTAGCCTCCCACACTACCAAAATCCAGCCACAGAAATCCACTACATCTACTCTAATTGGCAATAGACTAAATTATTTTATAGATTAAATCAATTTCCCTAATTCAAGTCTGGTTTTTCCAGTGACAGTAATTTCTGAGTGATCTTACTGAGAAACTTTTTGCTGTATTTTCTCCTACTCTCCTGTTGAGGAGGGGGAGTGATAGAATGTCACCTGATGGCCAACCAAGGTCAACACACTACATGAACACATGGATATTAAATAATTTAAGAACATGTACCCATGATCTAGCTGCAAAAATTCTTACCTCCATCCTAATGCTTAAGGTTAGAAAAATGTTATCATGGTTTTAATAAAGTCTTTATTTTGTAAGACATTTCCCAGTTTGTGGACAGTATAACACCATCTGTCAAATAACTACATGCATGTATGGAGTCTGTTGAATATGAATAAAAAACTTTAATGCAGCCAAGCTTATCACTCCCAAAAGACAAATTTGTAGTTTCAACTTCATGTGAGCAAGTAAAATTAAGATAAAACAGAAGGTGAAGTGAACAAAGAGATTTAAATTTTTGTAATGCGACAGCTAATTGTAGCGCTGAATCTACCTTGTATGGGAAGCTGTGGTTTGAGTGTGTTTCAAAATGGCTTTTTCTGGTCCCTGTGCTGGCTCGTGCTTTCTTCTTCCCAAAATCCCCCATGGCCAGTTCTTATCTCTGTCTCAGGAATGTCCTGAGAAGATATCAAGAAGTCTTCTCATTGGACCTTTTAACCCCTTCCTGCGATTGGGCATCCTGTAAACCCCTTGACCTCGTAATTGATCACTCTCTGAATCCTCCAAAACCCTATAAATGTAACCACCCCATCAATAAACTCTCTCTCGCCTCCTCTCCAAGTCCCGTGTGCTGTCTGTGGCTGCCATGGGACCATGTGGGTGGGGGGAGGGGTGAGCACCTAACCCCTCCATGCATCCAGGACCCTGAAGAAACCCCTGGAGCTGGGGTAACCCCTTCCCTATCCACCTCAAGTCTTCGGAAATGGAACCCCACAATGGGAGGAATGCACTCAGAGCTAATGAATCTGTTTTCCTCCTTCTTACTTGTACAGTAAATCCTTTGAGTAGAGTACATCATTTTCTTTTAGGTACTTACTGAACAATAAAGTAAACAAGGTAGTACAAAGAGGCTGTGCATTGATTCTAGGATAATAATTTACTGAAAAATTTTGTTGTGTTTTATCACATAAGAGACAATTGCTGGTTTTCATACATTGACAAATCTAAAATCAAATATGGTATTCAGAATGTTGTCTTTTTATGATAGCAACTTATTATTTGTTACAGGAAAATTGCTCTGTTGCACTCTATTATTTATTGTACAATAAAGGGCACATTGAAATGTATTATAAGAGTTGTAATTGAGAAATTAAACCTTAAAGTTAAATCTGATCCTTTGAACAAGCTTCATTTTTTCTTTTCAAGGTTCCATTTCAGAAGTTCAGCTCAATCTTATTTTCATCCTCTAAGATAGCAATTACGATACTTAACCAATGTATATATTTTTTCATCTTACATCAGTAATTAATCCTACTGTTGCCTAAAAGACTGAGGAGAAAAAGACTCCAGGTCAATTTAGTGTAGGAGATAAGATAAAGAGAGCAGGTGCTTTAATGAGTCCTTAGGCCCAGAGGAATACATACCATGCACACTCTTCGTCAGACAGTGGTTCTATGATTTTATAATAAGGCCCATCCAATCCCAATTTGTCCACCCCCTGGTTCTGCCCTGTTCCGCCCCTCAGCACGCTCCTTCAGTTGAGTCTGGGGGCATTTGGGACCCCTTCTTCCTCATCTTCATCTTCTTCAAAGCACATTCAGTCCTTGGAGTTCCTTCAAAGTTCTGGGCTTGAAGGTCTCTGTGTCTGTGTGCTATCTTCTGATCCAGGTCTGTGCTGGTTTAAAAGTTAACCAGCAGGGGAAATGAACTCAACTCAAAAGAGAGATTATAAGTCAGAATAACAATTTATTAAAATAATACAATTTAATAAAATAAGTACAATTATGCAGACAGACAAGTGGTTTTAACCCGCAAAACCCAAATGTATAACCCAGCACCCTGGGGCATGAACAAAAGTGATGTTCCTTGCCCCCCGCCCCAAGTCCAAAGTAAAGGGAGAGGGGAAAATACCTGCTGGTGGGAGAGCTGTTGCAGTCTGGTCAGAGAGTGGTGATTGCAGTCCAGTCGAGGGTGGTGGTCTCAGTCTGGTTGAGAGCGGTGAGCTGCAGTCTTCCTCTGGGTCCCACGAGTGGTGGAAAGGTTCTGAAACTCCCAGTTTCTATATTCTCCAGTTCAGGCGGGAGTGCTCAGTCCCTCCCTCAGAGCGGGGAATTCCATAAAAGGGCATGAGGATGCTCAGTCCCTCCTTCAGAGGGAGGAATTCCATAAAAGGGTATCAGAGCGGGGAATTCCATAAAAGGGTATGAGGACAGGAACATCCTCCCACCTCGCAGGCCTCTACTGACAACAGTTTCTGGGAAATGGCATGGAAGGCTATAGAATACACAGTTTTGGGTTACACCCATCCAGTGATGAATTGGTTCCAGCCGTTCTAACCAGGACACAGGTCTTAAAGTGTTTTTCTACAATTCTACCTTGAAAAGAAGACTAAACATGCTAATGGAATTTAAAGGGATTGATATGAGACGGGATAGTAGGGTTTGGTATGTGCAAACATTATGCTACAGGGTAAGGGATATAATACAGCTACATTAAAATCTACATTCACTACACATCTACTTCTAAAATCTATAAAAATTAAAAAATCAAAAAGCTCTGAGGCATCACTACCAATATTCTGTGACAGAGTTTTAAGTATTATCACAAACATTTTATCAGTGAAGGTAACAATTACACATATTGATGCCTTAAGGCCCTTTTAGTTTTTTTTGATTTTGCTAATTTTTATAAGCCTTATATGTAATTATAGTAGAAGTAGATTTTAGAATTAGCTATATTATATTCCTCATCCTTTAGCACAAGTAGTTTACACATTCCTCAACTCTCTTACTCCATTCCATGCTCCCCATATCAATTTTACACCTGAATTCAGTAGAAAATGTTTAGTCTTTTGTCAAGGCAGGCCTCTTCTGTTCGAGGACATCTAATCCTGACCTGAACCGCAAGAGAACAGTCAAGAACTGGGTGACCGTGTACCCTTTGTGCTCTGAAGATGGTGATGATGATGAAGAAGTGGTCCCAAAAAGTCCCCAGACCCAATTCCCAGGGGGTGGGCCGGGGGCAGACCAGAGCAAAAGCTACAGGGTGGAAACACTTGGGATTGGACAGATAGTATTATAAATTGTATCATCTCAAGTACGGCCTATGCGCGCATCCTGTAACATCTATACCTAGGAACAAATTAAACCCTTTCCTTATCTCACCCTCAATTAACTGCTCCGGAGTTTTTTCTTTAGCAACATTTTAGGCATCAATATAGACAAAGCTTTGCTTAATTTCTGAGCAATCTTGTATTCTTTATTGCCAAATTTATGTAGCTTGTAGTACCACTCCTATGATCAAACCAGGCATGCAATGTGGGGGACAATAAAAAGAGGTTTTTCAAATACATTAATGGCAATATGCAGTATAGAAATATCATCAACCTGTTACAGGATGAGGATGGTAACCTCCCAAATGGGGATAGAGACAAGGCAGAAGTGTTGAACGCTTTCTTTGCCTCTGTCTTGGATGACAGACCAAGGGGATCTCAGTGCCCTGAGCTGGAGGATTGTGACTGCAAGAATGATCAACTCTCAGTCGACCCTATTGCTCAAGTTGGATCCCTACAAATCTATAGGGCCTGGTGGCATTCATCCCAGAATCCTCAAAGATAGGTTGATGTTATTGCAAAGCCTCTCTTGAAGATTTTGGAGTGGTCTTGGGCATCCAGAGAGGTCCCAGATGACTGGAAGCTGGCGAATGTTGTCCCAGTTTTCAAGAAGGTAAGAAGGAGGACCTGGGAAACTACAGGCCTGTCAGTCTCAATTCAGTACCTGGTAAAGTTACAAAGAAGAATTTTCTGAGAGGTATAGAAAAACACCTGAAAGACAACAGAGTCATGGGCACAGCCAGCACGACTTCATGAGAGGCAAGTCCTTCTTATCAAACCTTATTTCCTTCTATGACTAGGTAACCCACCTATTTAACTAAGGGAAGCCAGTTGATGTCATCTTTTTGGATTTCAGTAAAGCTTTCGATATCGTCTCTCAGTCTCCTGTGAGAGCACACAGCTGGATGAACACATCATGGGATGGATGAGCAACTGGCTCACAGGTCGAGCACAGAAAGTAATACTGAATAGGGTAACATCAGACTAGCAACCTGTCACTAGTGGGGTTCCGCAGGCTCCATCTTGGGCCTTGTGCTCTTCAACACCTTCATAAATGACTTGGATGCAGGACTGGAAGGGATACTAAGCAAGTTTGCAGATGACACAAAACTGGGAGGAGCTGTTGACTCCCTCTAATCCAGGCAGGCCCTGCAGAGAGACCTCAACAAATCAGAGGACTGGGCAATCACCAACCATAGGAAGTTTAACAAGGAGAAGTGCTGGATTCTTCACTTGGGATGGGGCAACCCTGAGTGTTTGTACAGACCGGAGAATGAGATGCTGGAAAGCACTGCCAGAAAAGGGACCTGGGGGTCCTGGTTGATGGCAAACTGAATATGAGTCAGCAGTGCCCTGGCAGCCAGGACGGTCAACCGTGTCCTGGGGGGCATCAGGCAAAGCATCGCCAGCCGGTCAAGGGAGGGGATTGTCCCGCTCTGCTCTGCGCTTGGGCTGCCTCACCTTGAATGTTGTGTGCAGTTTTGGGCACGACAATATAAGAAATACATTAAGCTCTTAGAGAGTGTCCAAAGGAGGGCAATGAAGATGGTGAAGGGCCTGGAGGGGAAGCTGTATGAGGAGTGGTTGAGGTCACTTGGTCTGTTCAGCCTGGAGAAGAGGATACTGAGAGGAGACCTCATTGCAGTTACAACTTCTTTGTGAGGGGAAGAGGAGGGGCAGGCACTGATCTGTGGTGACCAGTGACAGGACCTGAGGGAATGGCCTGAAGTTGTGTCAGGGGAGGTTTAGGTTGGATATTAGAAAAAGGTCCTTCACCCAGAGGGTGGTTGGGCACTGGAACAGGCTCGCAGGGAAGTGGTCACAGCACCAAGCCTGACAGAGTTCAAAAAGCATCTGGATTATACTCTCAGGCACATGGTGTGACTCTTGGGGATGGTCCTGTGAAGGGCCAGGAGTTGGACTTGATGATCCTTATGGGTCCCATCAGTTATAATCAGCAAGTTATCTTATGGTTGATGCATTTTTGGAAATCATGGGACATGAAGTTTAAGTGTTTTAGCTCAGAAGACAACAGCAAACTTCTAAGCTAGGAAGTGTTTCAGAAGAAGTTTGAAGGTTGTATGATGTGTGCCCACTACTGCTAAAAATAGTTAAAGCTAATTGTTTAAAATGAGATGTGATTAGCCCAGGGATATATAAGGTCCTATTTGAATCCTTTGGGGGAAAAAATCACCAACAAAACCCAACCAAACAAAAAAACCTCAGATCCTTGTTATCTCAAATTGAATACCTAAACTCTTGGACATTCTTAGCCTTATTTCTACGCAATTGTCTTCATTAGTAAAACCATATTCATCATCATATTTTGTCTCATAAATATCTCACCTTGTTGTCAAATAAATAAGATAATTTAGTTAAAATTTCCAAAACACTTTGATGTTAATATGAGGAGCACCACATAAAATTCCAGAAGAAATATATAATGGAGAATATGCTTACTTACAACCACATCAAGAATTATTTCCCATTCAAAGGTCTCTTCTGAAAGACTTAATCTTTGTTTAGACTATCTTGAAATTAATTTTCAGGCCCAGAGCAGTATCACAAGCTTATGTTTTGGCCATAACTACAATGTATTTTATGAAGCATATAAATCTTTCCTGCTACTATTTTTGTTCACACAAGGTCAGTCCATGTCTTTGATCTTCCTCCCACTAATTTCAGGTTTTGCTACAAGGACTACACAGAGATTTTTAAGTTATTGAGGGCTAAGTTTGAAAAGAGTAGGTGGCCCTAAATCTTATGAAATGATAAAAAAACCAGCCAAATAAACTCCCAACTATTGCTAAAATTGAATAAAGACACAAAAGTGAAGTCAAACAGGTAGGCATTCTAGGGGGAAAAAAAAGAAAGAAAAAAAAGGCTAAAAGTACCTATATACCTCAAACTTCACAGCTCTACTGTTTTCCTTCCAGCTTGTTTTCATAAAGTTTTTCTTCTCCTTCGAATTTTCTCTTACTCAGAATGCAAATAGTCACCGTCAAGTGATAAAGATGACCCATCTCATGGTGAGTATAAAGTGCCAAAAATATTAGCTTTGATAGAAGTGTTGTTTGAATTGAACTGCCATACAGTAATTTAGACACATGAGCAGATACATAAAAAATTGCACGGTTAAAAACAGTTCACACTTATAGGACCTGAAAAATCAGTTGCATTACAGGTGGTTGAAGTATATTTATTAGTCTCACAAAGTTCATCTAGGTCTACTCATACGTTTGGATCTGACAAGCATTAAGACACTGACTGACGGTCTCTGAGGGAACTGAAGTAAGTAAATTTTTGTCACATTTGTCCTATCTTAGATGATTATATTCTCTCTGTTATTCAGGAAAGGTATTGTAGACTCTCAAGATTTATTTTTTTTAATCAATATGACAAATACACTTTTGTTCCATTATATCCTAGATGGGGATTTTTTCCAACTACTCTGTTCCAATTCTTAATCAACTAACCTGAAAAACTGGGAGGAAATCCATTCTGGGTTAATTAGTTTTGGATGCATTTACTCAAAATGTATAACAGAACACGTTGAAAATCAATTATCTAACGGGCGATCCCCATCGTTATCACATTTAACATAAAGAGTGCATAACAGTGAGGGTTGCACAGAAAAAAAAAATCATTTTCTCTCTTGAAAAATGCATCCCAGCCTGCAATTTAAGTAATGCTAAGGGAATTTCTACCCCTTTAGTGTCTTGGTGACTAGAATACACAATTAACTTGTGTGTTGGTTAATATTTTTGTCTTTCTGGATCTAGTTCTTATTTCCCCTCAATTTGATATGTCAGAAATTAATTTGGTGCTGCCCTTGAATGTTATCTCAATTATGGAACTGAAATAACCTTAACTAACCTCACAAATGCAAATGTTTTAGACAGAAGTAGTCACGACAAGCACTGCAACATGCAGATGTGTTACTAAGACTCTGCTTTAATTTGGACCTACTGGAGACAGGCGAGAGGAAGGCTACAAAGACAGTCAGAGGGCTGGAGCACCCTTCCTATGAAGACAGGCTGGGAGATTTGGGATTGTTCAGTCTGGAGAAGAGAAGATTTGGGGCAGACCTTAGAGCAGCCTGAAGTACCTAAAGGGGGGCTAGAAGAGAGAAGGAGAGGGTTTTTTGACTAGGGAATGTAGTGATAGGACAAGGGGGAATGGTTTCAAACTGAAAGAGGGCAGGTTTAGATTAGATGTTAAGAAGAAATTCTTAACAGTGAGGGTGGTAAGGCACTGGAACAGCTTGTCCAGAGAAGTTGTGGATGTCCCCTCCCTGGAAGTGTTCAAGGCCAGCTTGGATGGCTCTTTGAGCAACCTGATCTAGTGGAAAGTGTCCTTGCCCACGGCAAGAAGGTTGGAACTATAGGATCTTGAAGGTCGCTTCCAACCCAAACCATCATATGATTCTATGAATTTCCAGTTCTAATTACTTGATAGCAATTTTATTAAAATGTGTACTTTCTCCATTCACATAAGCAGAGTCAGTGCTCAATGGATATTCTTCTATGTCCACTTTCTTCCTTTTTGGAAACTCAAATAGGTATAAAATATAGCTACTGAAGTAGTTAAGCTGTTAGGATAATGACATTTACACAAGCAGAAATTGCGGTAAGACCACGTGTCACAGAAAACATGAATAGAGATTGATTATTAATTTTTTTCCATAAGTATATTTTTTAACATTATAAAAAATTAGAATGTTCAAACCAAATCACCCCCAACAATTTTTTCAAACATATTTCATATTGTATGAAATATTGCATAAAGTAAAATATTTATATTAATTATAATTCAACAATTAGTCATAATTATTCACAGGGTACTGATCTAGATTAAATCAAACTTGATTAATTTTTCTGTTATTGTGCAATTCTGTGAATATACATACCGGTGCATGTGTGGCTGGGAGTAAGAAGGAAGAATAAACAGGAAAGAATGCAGAGGGTGGGACAGACTTTCAGTCTTTACCACACTGTGATACACTTATCTATTGACCCACTGGTGGCTGTCTGAGGCAAGAGGCTGGGAAGTAAGAACCTATGTTCCTATCCATTATGAGCAATTCTTGCAATCCAATGTGGTGCTTATGACTGTGATTAAAAGGCAACCTCAACACTTGGACAGACCAGAAATTTATTAAAGGTACCCTCCATGAGCCTTTTATTTTAATAATTTTTTCTTCGAGAATCCTTCCATTTTACTTATATTCACCTGGTACTCTTAGGTGTACTAACCTTGTATTACTGTATAATATATATATATACAATATATATATTATATAATATTATAATAATATATATTTTTAATATATATAATATGTATTATATGTTATATTCTACTTATCCACTGTACCTAAAACAAGAATTCTGTTCAATCTACGTTTTAAAGTAATTGAGATCTGAGTTTTACTGGGCCTGCATTTATAAAGTGTCAACTATTTTCAGAAATAATTCTCGAGCCTATGTTCTACCTATGTTTTCTTAAAATTAATGGAAGTAGGAATAAGCAATATTCCTGCGATAATAGTTCAGCCTTTAGGTCACCATGGAAAAAGACTGTCATTTAAAAAAAGTATATTCTGAGACACTGCACTCATTTAGCTCTTTCACAGTTCAGGTCTACTTAGCTATGTTATAAGCAAACTGTCTCCAGTGCATTCCAGCAAAACCTCTATAAAAATCCACAGAAATACAATGGATTTGCTTAATTTTCCACTAAATGTAGTTTTGGGTTTTTTATATTCTATTGAGTCATTTCCTACTCATATTGCCACGTCCTAAGCCAGAATTAATTTTGCTATCTCCTCAAAAAAAAAATTAAAAGGTCTGTTCGTAAGATATTTTCCTGACAAAGTTATTGATAGACCATACTGCCAAATATTTTAGTAAAGATTGTTTTGTTTGTTCTTTTCCCTCAGCTTAGTTTTTACAGCATATGGCTCTGTACAGAAAGAAGAACACAAACCATGTCTTTGAACTCAAGAGAAACCAGGCCAACATCCTGAAACTCTGAGAAACAGCATACTTGAGACCAAGTATGAAAAATAGGGGTGTGTTAAACATAAAAGGCTCCTCTAAAGAAAATATGAAAACACCAGTAGAAGAGTATATGTTTCTGAGTGTTTCTGAAAGGTACTGGATACCTTGTTTTGGTTTTGGTTTTGAAAGAAAGTCTTGTCTTTGCTTCTACGGTTCTCCAACATGAAAAAAATTATATATAGCTTTGATGTTCTTTTAAATAATTTACAGAATCTACCAACATTGTGAAGGGTAACATTCCAACAGGAAACATTTTCTCCATACTTTCAGAAAACAAACATTATCGCACAGGAAGTATGCTTGTGGAGTATCTGCAATGGTTTTTAACTGTAGCGATGCAAAACATCACAGCAGCTTAGGCTAGCAACTCTTTAAAGTTGAAAGTTGTTAAAAGACATCTGTATTTAAAGTGATACAGCTGAAACAGCTGTACCATGATGATCAGCAAAAAAGAAGAACTAAGCGCATCTGGTCAAGTTGATGAAATAATTTTCAGCTCTGCTATTGAATTCCTTTTGTCCATGATCTATGTATTTATGTATTTCACGAAGTTTTTGACTTGGTATCTGACATCATCGTTGACAAAATCCTACAGTTTGACAAGCTTCTATGTCCATGAACTGAAAAAAAGGAGGAAACTATACATAGTGTGTCTGCTTATTCATGGAATGAACAGCATACTCCTCAAACTAGATCTTAAACCTGAACTAGGGAGCTTTGGGACTGGAAACTATACAGCTAATTAGACTGCATATAGTACCACATAAATGTATCAGAGGGTTAAACTGCTGTTAGAAACAGAACTAGATCTCCACAGAGCTAAAATGTTGGTCATATTTATTCTATGTCAAGTACATATTATATGTTGGCTTATGGTAACTCATTTGTGCCATAAAAGTTAAAGAGTTAAAGGCATGTGGACTTATATTTGTCTAAACTATACTTACAAAACATAAGCACTTTCACCTCTCTCCCCCTCCCCCTAAGATTTTTCTGAAGACCAGAGAAAATTTTTTGGAATTCAGAGAGGGCATTTTTCACCTTCAGACAAAACTTGTCATTCCATAAGAAAGAGGAAAAAGAAGAGGGTTTCTTTTTTCTCTTTTACAGGTTGGAAGATAGCTACAGTTTGAGAGGATGTAGAGGACTGCACTGTTAAGCCTAGTCTGAATAAAATTTCTCAAATATCCTGTCAAGCAGGACACTTATGAATGTCTGTGGTTGCAGTAGTTGCACTACTCTCAGATGACTCTTCTATTTTCAGTTCTAGTAAACAGGAATTTGACCCAAGTTCAGATTCATATGGGGATCATCACTAGTAGGCCAATGTGAGTGCGTGAGAATTGTAAATCAGCACTGATCTTTTATTTGTGATTGAAATGGTTAATTTCTAGCCACAATTTTGACAGAAACCTGGACTATATTTATTGCACAAAATTAAACCTTTTGGTATGTTCATCATTCTGCCAGTTTCTCATTCTAATTCTATCAGATCCTAAACCACACAGGCAGATCTTTAGTATCAATCTCTTATATCAGGCAGTGAATTGTTTTGGGTAAGGGAAGTCTTTCTGATTCTGCACTTATACAGGTAATAAGATCTTCATTTAAGGCTGGATGTACTAGAGTCTAAGATAAAACAAATACATGTCATTGGGTCCCATTGGTAACCAATATAATTTAGCCTAATATCATACAGTCAGATAAAGATTATTGAATACTTGATGAAAGAATACCTTTAAAATGCCTGTCTGAGTACAACCCAGGGTACTTCTAATAAATACAAGGTACAGAAATGTTATTTAATACTGACATTTCTCTTTAGATTTATTGTTAGACAGGTTTAGGAATCTTATTTAGTCTCCAGCAAATACAGGGTGTTAATTCCATATGTTACTCAAATGGATTATAAAAATTCTAAGATAACATTTATGAAGCTTTAGCAATTTTGTCATCTTTGAAGATGACAGTAAGCCAAGAACACATCACTTCAGGTAGAAAATAGTAATCAAATGATTTATCACTAAAACTGAAAATCTTCATCTTACCTTATTTCATGTTCTGTATAGAAAGTTGCTTTACAGAACAGGTTCACTTCAGCTCTGAAAACAGCAAAAAAAGAAAGATTCTGACTGAAATGGAAAATAAGTTCTACTATTGGGGGGGGGGGGGGGCTTTGTGTTTGTTTTTTTTTTTCCTGGCAGTCTCTGAAAGACTGATACTGTTTTTTTTGAAAAAGCATCTGAAGGTCATGTGCTTTAGCTATGCAGCAGACTCATCTATTCAACAAAACAACTAAAAAAGCTATTTGAAACCTGCATAATATATGCAGGTCAAGGGTAGACAGAATAGGAAAGGAGAGTTTTAACCAATGAAATTGTTATTAATGAGCTCATTAAGCAGACCTTTCCCTCAGCAGAACTTTGCTCCTGAGTCTCAAAATTCTCAGCTACACGTGCTTGCAGGATTTTTTACACACACACGTCTTCTGAAGATTAGAAAATGTCTTTGATTCATGCTGGCTTATATTTTTTCCAGTCTTATGTCTAATGCTCCTTGGTCATGTGTGTAAATCTATTTACATACCTTAATTTCTTCATACTTAAACAAAATTTTTCATTACTTATTTCCTTTTGTTTTTATTTTTTTGATCAAAAGGAAATAATTTTTCTTTCTTTTTATTTCTGCTATAATCAGTTTAAATTCTCTATGATACATCCCAGGGTATCAGTCTCCAGTAAACTTGATCATATTACTATAAAAGGAACAACTTAGTAACTGATCCACTACCTAGTAATTTAATTCAGTAAGTTAATTTTAAAAAGGATGTTTTTTCTTTTACACAAAAGTATATCCTTTCTGCACCATTCCATCTGAGACCTAAACGCCTGAAAGGGACAAAATTTCCTTCTGAAGGTCTTCAGTAGACTCTCTCCATTGAGTACACAGGCAAGATAATAATTTACTGCAGGAGTTAAGATTTAGTAAGTGAAACAGGCTAGATTCCAGCTCCCTGTGGCTATCTGAAATGCTTCTTCAGCCAGCGGGTCATCTTGCAGCAGCAGCAGTTTCTTACTCTGCTGGTTACACTGAGTAGTTCCAATTAAGGTGGAGGATTATCCTCTGTATGGGAGCTGGTGAAGACTGTAATGTCAGAATCGCCAGGCTGGTCACACACACAAAAATAAATTGTGAAGACAAAAAGCACTGACCTGATTGCACTCCAGCCAAGAAAAAGTAAATGGCTATCTAGGGTGACTAGGAAAAGTGGCTCTGATGGTAGGAGGTTGTCATGGAAGATAGTTGGCATGTCTTTTAAATGTGTGCCTGTGTATGTGCCTTGACATGAGAATGTTGTGGTTGGTGCTTAGAAATATCTAAGAACCACTTGTACAAATTCTGCAGCGGAGAAAGGAGCACTCTTGCCCATTGTGCCCAGTCTCTGTTTACTTCTCTAACAACAGTAAAACATACTGTAGTAATTTGACCTGATTTTAGATACTCTGTTAAGATATCAGCCGATTCTTAGGTATTACCTAATCAATGATAAGGAAAAGAGGAGTTCTTCAAAGGGCAAGTCGACCTGTTTGTAATTGGAGCAGCTTAATATTTTAATCACAGTTCAAAAACATCTGACCCTCTCTGATGGCTGTGGAAAGACTGTTAGATGCCTTGATGACTAAAACTGGGATGGTGAATCCAGGTCTAACTGAATTCCTTTATGCTAACATAAAGTTATTGATCTACTACACTATTACCTTGGCTTTCCAGAAATATATGATGATACATCAAATGTATGAACTAGAAATGAAAAAATATTAGTAAATTTTCATGTTTTACAATGATAATCTAAACTAATTCTTAACCCTACAAAATACCATTCCAATTTTTCTTTTTCTATTTTATTATACAGGGAAACAAAAGTAACTGGAAGAACTCTGTGCCTCGCCATGCCCTGCCAAGCAACAGTTAGTTTTATGCATTGCCTCAGTTCCTCAAAGAAACAATATCACTCACATTGAAGTCAGTGGGAGTTCATATCCTCAGAAAGTAAAACTTAATTTATATAAATGGAAATCTGAAGTGCCTGCTGATATTATAGTGTTATATATATGTATATTTCTCACTATATATATAGTTGGAAATCCAAATCTGGATGGACCAACTTATTAATTAGATCAAAATGACAATTTTTATCTTTTCTATTGTGCTCAATATGCATTATTCACCTTACTTATTGGGTATTTTGTTTCCATAATGACCGCTAGAAATCTTTTACTCAACTTCTACTCTTGAGTCCTTTATGAAGCGAAGATAAATCTAAACCACTTTCCTTTTGGTTAAATTGATGCCACAAGATATGTGTTAGTCTGATGCCCCTTTAGCAGGGATCCTTTGTTTCTGTCCACTATTTCCTGATGCTTCATTTCCTTGTTGTGCAGCATATGTGTAGACAATTTCATAGAACCTAAAAGACTCTTACAAGAAATTATATAAGGATTTAAGTCTAATGTGCCCTTAGTGTGCTGTATTTATTATGCTTTGATAGATTATCCATGAAGGAACTTAGAAGAAACTCGAGAACTGGAGAAGCTGGCAGCCTGTTAAAAACTGGCTGGGCCCAAAGAGTGCTGGTGAATGGTGCTACATCCAGTTGGCAACCAGTCACCAGTTGGGGTCCCCAAGGCTCAGTATTGGGGCCAGTCCTGTTTAGTATCTTTTTTGATTATTTGAATGAGAGCAAGCGCACCTCAGTAAATATGCAGATAACACTGGGCTGCGTGCAAGTTTTGATCTGGTGGAGGGCAGGAAGGCACTACAGAGGGATCTGGACAGGCTGGATTGATGGGTCGAGGCCAGCTGTATGAGGTTTAATATGAAGAAATGCCGAGTCCTTCACTTGGGTCACAACAGCTCCAGGCAGTGCTACAGGCTGGGGGCAGAGTGACTGGAAAGCTGCCCAGCAGAAAAGGACTTGGGTGTGCTGGTCAACAGCCATCTGAACATGAGCCAGCAGTGAGCCCAGGTGACCAAGAAAGCCAATGGAATCCTAGCTTGTATTAAGAATAGTATGTTCAGAAGAACTAGGGAAGTGATCATCGCCCTGTACTTGGCACTGGTGAGGCTGCACCTCCAGTACTGTGTGCAGTTCTGGGACTCTTAATTCAAGAAAGACATTGAGGTCCTGAAGCATGTCCAAAGAAGCCAGTGAAAGGTCTAGAACACAAATCCCATTAGGAGCAGCTGAAGAAACTGGGATTGTTTAGTCTGGGGAAGAGGAGTCTTAGGGGAGACCTTATTGCTCTCTACATTTACCTGAAAAATAACTGTAGCAAGATGGAGATTGGTGTCTTCTCCCAGGCAGCTAGTGAGAGGACAAGAGGAAATGGCCTCAAGCTGCACCAGGGGAGATTCAGGTTGGACACCAGGAAGAATTTCTTCACAGAAAAGGAGGTTAAGCACTGGAACAGTCTTCCAAGAGAGGTGATGGAATCACCACCCCGGGAAGTGTTCAGTGATTGGATGTGGCATATAGTGCTATGGTTTTGTTGACAAGGTGCTGTTCCATAAAACGTTGGACTCAATGGTCTTTTCCAGCCTTAATGATTCTATTCTATAATTCTATGATTTTATGCTTTTCATAGACTCCACTAAGCATGTTTATTATTGCCAGATCTTCTTTCAGACTCATCCAAACTAAGAAGGCAAGTTCTTAATCTAATGGAGTTCAACAGTCAATTCAGTGGTCATTTAGCCCAAAAATACCTTTGCAGCCATTCTTTTCTTCTGTTTTAGGACAGAATTCAACTGCTTAGCAGTGAGGAGCTCTATTTGAGATGCCCTAGAATATCTCAGAAATCCAGATGAACTAGAAAATTTGGAGTTCATGGCTATAAAAACTATATATATATATATATATATATATATATATATATATAAAATGTTTGTCCACATATCTATATATATATATCCATCTATATCTATAGCTTCCTTTTGTGGCTGAGAGCACTTTTCAAATATTTAGGAAGAAGTCTTTTTTGTTCTGCTCAGAACTACAAAGACCTTTTGCCGTGTAAAATGAAATCTTTTGTTCCTCAAAACCATATAAGTGTCTAAGGGGACTAGTTCAATTCTTGCTGTATCATTAGTTCCCAAATTTCCACAGATCAGGCCATCTTGTTGCCTGAATTGAATTTTTCAGTCAACAGTTGCTAGACAGTTAACAGATCCTTGAATTCGCATTTCTGTGAAAGGTTAAAGTAAGGTGTCTTAAATAAGGATCTGATTCTATCTATAAGATTTGCAATTCAGTCTTCAAGTGCTGTCTCTAAATGGGACCTTGAACATCTGGGGATTCTTTCTGTTCATAAACATGTGCAGAAGATGCCTACAGACATACAGAGATACCACCGTCTTGACAGAACACAATCAAATAATGAGAAAAACTTCTCTTACTAACAGTGAACATGGATGCATTCACATGTTTTTCACTGACTCACAGTTCTCTATTTCTGGCTGAAATTCTTGTATCTTCTGTACTTCTTGTTACAGAACAGATACACAAAAGATTTTTTGAGAACAAAACGAAAAAAATCAACAAGACATTGGGGACTACTTCACCTTGAGAAACACTAGTAAAATTTATTCAGTAGAAAGTTTTGTTTGGAGAGTTTTCTTAAACTTTGCTTTTGGAAGTACCAGTATCAGTATGCAGTAGCAGTCGGATTTAGCACTCACATGATGATCTGATAAGCTAGACTGATTGCCTGTTATAGACTGGAGCTTGAATGGTAAGTTTCTTTATTTGTCCTGTTAACTGACAGAATCACTAAAGTGAGTTTTCAGAGCAGTTTGAGGAGAAAAACAAACCTTACTTTATTGCATGATGACTATAAGATCCAAAGCTCAGGATTATATAGGAGGAAAGAACAATTACAGATGAGTAAAAGCAATAAATAAATATTGTTTGCTTTTCATAGGATTGAATTTCCACTGAGGGCAAATGCAATGTGCAATTGCTAGTGTAGTCTACAGATGACTTCTTTTGATGTAGGAGAAGGTTATTTTGGTATCGAGTTGAAAGACAGAAAAGTTATTGTAGAACTGCTCAATTAAGGTCCCTCTAAAATGGGCAATGAAAAACTGAATCAAACGAGGCACAGCAGTTGTGTCAAAACAACACATCTCCCACAGACGATCAGAACTGGTAACAGATTATCAACAACAGAAGCTGTGAAGTTTATTAGATGGCAAGTACTACTAAGAAAAAGAAAATCCCAAGCAGCAAAAATTCTAAATTAATGTCAAAGTCAACTGTGGTATGGGGCATGATGTTCCAATGGCTTTTTATAAAGATTGCCCAGCTCAGCAGTATCCAAATGACATGAACTAACAAATTCGAATCACAATTATTTAAAAGCATTGAAAGCCATTAAGGCAAAGAAACTATTTTGAATTTTGCATTGACCATAAAAAACATTGCACAAGATTTTAGAACTTTAACCAGTGGTGTGCAAATAGGTTTCTAGCCCTAAAGGGACACTAAAACTAATTATATGTTTCACAAACACTTTCCAGTTTAGACTGTTGCAGTTTCAAGTGTTTGATTACATTAAAAGTAGATTTTCTTAGCTGAAGTAAAAAGTGTTCAAAAGAACCTATATATGTATGTATTATGCTGGTGCTTTTCTTTCATATGGGCAAATACATTTTTAAATGAGGGAAAAGATTTGCATTTATGCTGTAAGAATTAGTATCCTTACCAAATGAATGAATTAATTACAGCCTAGAATTTCTACATTAAACATTGCCTAGATACTCTGTTAGAATAATTTTTCAGTGATCTTAACTGAAGAGGAGGATATAATGTAAGTGACAAGTAAAACAAACATTTACAGGTAACTTTCTTTATGTGAGCAGGTCTTTTAAACTCCAAAGGACTGGTATTCATGCATAACTATGTACATGTATTTCCAGTTACAGAATCCTATCTTAGACATGAGAGAAATGTCATCATAGCCCAGTAGTGGAAAATGTTTCATGTTCCTAATTAAGCAAACCTCCATAGGAGTATCAAAGTTTTCTAAGAAGTAGAGGGTGGCAGGTGGTGAGGATGGGAGGTGGTAGAATATATGCGAGAGTTCAGTTCCCTTTTTGCAAAGCACAATGATTGTGTGTATAGAAATGCCAGTCTGATTGAATAGTTTGTAACCATAGCAACTCCTGCAGAAGACAGAGGAGAAAACAGAATAATAGGGATCTCCTTTCTCCAGATGACCACACTGGAAAATGAGCAAAAGGGAGAAAGAAAGACTGCAGAGACTTTTCCTGTCCCAGGAAGTTCACAATGTGAATTCCAAGATTTATTCTTTTCCATCCTCTTCTGATGAATCCTTAAAAGTTGGTTTGTTATTTTGTTGTTTATTGGGTTTTTTGTTTTTTTTAAAAAATAAGCCATATTCCAAAATGGTGTCATTAAAATATCTGGATGGAGAACATAAGGTTAGAAGGGGAGAAGAACCTTCCTTAAAGCATTTAATTATACAAAAGACATTTTATTCCTTCATTCATTTTTTCAAATATATAGAGTCAATGAAATGTTGTGGTACTATTTTTTTTCAGGTGTGAGATGCAAAAGTTGTTAATATATATGAGTTTTTTCCTGTAAAGTAAGCAGACTTCAGTATTAAAATAAGTACTGCAGCTTGCTGTCTTCTACTTGTGTGCACAGAATTTTGGAGAATATTTTTATGAGGAATTTCTTTTAATAAGTTGATTTTGTGAGCATTTATTCCTTCTGTCAATTTTATGGAAGGCTTTGTATATTTTCATTCGAGATCTTGCAACTCAAAACTTTCAACTAGAGAGGGAAAAAATTATTCTTAATTACTTTCTTGTCCTTCATGTGTCTAGAACGAGTTTCAACCAGCTCCCAGTTAGCTCTATCCAGTCAAAGCACACACACGGTAGACATCTTAATCACAGAATCCCAGAATGGCTGAGATTACAAACTATCTCTTGAGATCACCTGGTCCAACTCCTCTGCTTGAGCTTGGCCACCTACGGTGGGTTTGGTAAGACTGTGTATGGTCAGGTTTTAATACCTCCAAAGGATGGAGACTCCACAACCTCCCTGAACAACAAGTCCCAGTGTTTCACAACTCATTAGTAAGATCTTCCTCTTGACCCTTCTCTTCTGCAGGCTGAACTGCCCCAGGTATCTCAACCTCTCCTCATGTGATTGCTATTCCAATTCCTTAATCATCCTTTTGGCCCTGTGTGAATTTGTTCCGCTATGTCCATGTCTTTCTTGTGCTGGGCAGCCCAGAACTGGACACAGCAGTTCAAGTGCATCACCAGAACTGAGTAGAATGTAAAGATCAACTCACTCCACTTGCTGACCATGACAATGCTCCTCCTAATGCAGCCCAGGATGCCTCTGGCCTTCTTTGCCACCAGGACACACTGCTGGCTGATTCAGCTTGCTGCCCACCATGATTCCCAAGGTTCTTCTCTGAGGTATAGCTTTCTACCCAGCTGATTCCCAGTGGGCAGAGATGTTTGAGTCTACTCATCATCAGATGCAGGACTTCACATTTCTCTTTGTTGAACTTCATGAGATCCTTCTCTAGTCTGTTGAGGTCTCTCAATGTCAACACACCCATCTGATATACCAGCCACTCCTCATAGTTTTGTATCATTTACTAACTTGCTGAGGGTGCACTCTGCCCTAGAGTACAGATCCTTAATGAAAATGTTATAGAGTATTGGACCCAGGATTGAAACTAGTAATTTGCCACCAGTTGAACTCCATACTATTGATAACTTTCTGGGTCTAGTAGTTCAGTTTTTGATTCACCTCACTGTGCACTTATGTAACCTGTACTTTTTCAGCTTGTCTATGAAGATGGCACAGGACACCATGTCCAAAGCCTTATTAAAGTCGAGGTAAACACATCCAATTCTCTTCCCTCATCTACCAAGCCAGTCACTTCATTGTAGAACGCTATAACATTGGTTAAGCATGATTTCCCTTCCACGATAATTATTCTTAATTACTTTCCTATCCTTCATGTGTCTAGAACGAGTTTCAAAGAATAATTGCTCCATCAGCTACCCAGGGATTGAGGTGTGGCTGACTGGACCAGATTCTGTTCTTTCGTCTTTATCAGCTGCCACTCAGCTGGGGTTCTTTTCCCATTTTCCACTATTATTTTTTATTGCATATTTTTCAAAACAAAATGTCCACATTCAATATGTAGCATTCCCTTACTTTCTCTTTACCCACTTTCTCTCTTTCTCACCTCACAGCTCAGATAAGCTTAAACTTATAAAGAGAGGGTGGATCATTTTTATCCACTGAGCTGAATATATATGAAATACAGGTAATATTTTTGCCAGGTATTAGAAAAAAATATTTTTTAGGTCTTTTATTTACGTAACATTTATACTGAAAATGCCAGCAGTTTAATACATTAAATAATTTAGAATTTTGTAACCCTTCATAAGTATTAAAACTTATTTGAATTTTCAGCATACAAACATGAAGTCACATCCTATTATGCAGGGTATAAAGAAATATTTGAACTCTATAGTTCAAGTTTGACTATTTAAAATTTCACAAACTGTGTTCATGTTTGGAACTTGATACAAAATTGAAACTTAGGGGGAAAAAAAGAAAAAAAAGCCCATCAAGAAATATGAAATTTTTTTGTGAGGAATTTGGCTTCACTTCCACACAAACTTAAGCATCATAGCTATATAATAAAATCAACAGAAATTCATCAGTATGGAAATTTTATTGCTGCTAATCTTTTTCTCACAGATTTTGCTTTGGGTTTTCAGATGGGTCCAATTTCAGACAAAAAATGTGAAGTTTGCATTATATCTATGTAGAACAACGATTAAGCAAATTTTCTGCCAAGTGTTCTATTTGCTAGTCTGGATTTTCAATGATATACTGCTATCAGGATCCAAACTGGTTCTGGACTCTACAATATAAATTTATCCCTAAAGACCAATGGGAACAGAAAAAGCATTTGTAGAAAATGGAAATGACACTGCAGTGAATTTTTCAGCTCTAAAGATGAGAGGAGAATGGTTATGATTGTGTCTACTAAGGAAAGTCACAGCAGGGGAGATAATAGGAACTTTGTTTCATTTTCTGTATACATTTCAGTGTGTTTTCTCTACATTTACACCTGTATTTTCTTTTGTATTTTTTAACAAAATCAATACAAAAATATCACTCTGAACATTTATTGTCTGAAGAACCATGACCCTTTTGTGGGATAAAAGATTCCTTTATTTTTCACTTAAAGCTCTAAGGATATGTACCTGTATTCCATTACAGTGCACTGTAATTACATGTATTTGGAAAGGTCCAACTACACAGGCATAACAGACACCATAAAACTTTGGTCTAAATCCACCAAAGAAAGTTGACAGGCCATAAACATTTATTCTAAATGGCCAACTCTATTTCTTTATCTGAATCTGAACATATGCAAGGTTTTATGAGATTCAGGGTTCCACAGTCAGGTGACCACACAGATCCACCTTCTTCGAGATATTGGCATTTTCTCAATAGCTGTTAGTTCTTTGAAGAACTAGAGCAAGAAAGGAGAGTTAAGGATGTGTCAGTAAGAATGCTCTGAATCAAACAACTAATGCGTGAAGAGTCTCCTATGTGCCAGCACTATATCCTAATTTATTTCAGTGCCAAGGACTGCTTTTTAAATTTACTGACACACTAGAAATGTAACTTTTACCAACATCCTGTACTGCTCAAAAGGTGAGGATAACTCCTGACCCTGGGTTGAATTGTGTTGTGGTTGCATGTCAAAATTCTAGTAATGGGTGGGAGGAGGGTGGGTACTAGGGTGGCTTCTCTGAGAAGCTACTGGAAGCTTCTGTCATATCCAACAGAGCCAATCCAGATGACTCCAAGACTGACCCGCCACTGGCCAAGGCTGAGCCCATCAGAGATAGTAGTAACACCTCTATGATAACATATTTAAGAAGGAAAAAACAGCTATTGCTCAGAAGTAATTGCATCCAGAGAAGAGAGAAACAGCTCTGCACCAAGGTCAGTGAAGAAGGAGGGAGCAGGTGCTCCAGGCACCGGAGCAGAGATTCCCCTGCAGCCCACGGTGGTGTAGAATCATAGAATCATAGAATGGTTTGGGTTGGAAGGGGACCTTGAAGATCATATAGATCATATAGTTCCAACCCACTACCAGGGGCAGGGACACTTCTCACTAGACTAGGTTGCTCAGAGCCCCAACCAAACTGGCCTTGAATACCCCCAGGATGAGGCATCCACAACTTTCCTCACCAACTTGTTCCAGTGCCTCACCACCATCATCACAGGAAAGAACTTTTTCCTAATATCTAATCTAAACCTACTCTCTTTCAATTTGAACCCATTTCCTCTTGTCTTGTCACTACGTGGTCTTGTAAATAGTCTCACCCCATCTTTCCTGTAAGTTCCCTTCAGATACCGGAAGGCTGCAACCAGGTCAGTCTGAAGCTTTCTCTTTTCCAGGCTGAAAAATCCCATTTCTCCCAGCCTTTCCTCATAGCAGAGGTTCTTCATCCCTCTGATCAATTTGGTAGCCCTTCTCTGGACTCCTTCCAACAGGTCCCCTGTGCTGGAGATCCCAGAGCTGGATACAGTCTTCCAGGTGGGGTCTCACCAGAGCAGAGCAGAAGGGCAGAATAACCTCCCTTGACCTGCTGGCCACGCTGTTTTTGATGCAGCCCAGGACACGACTGACTTTCTGGGCTGCAAATGCACGTTGCCAGTTCATGTCCAACATCTCATTCACCAGCACTTCTCAGCAAAGCTGCTCTTGATCTGTTCATGCCCCAGCCTGTATTACTGGGTGTTGCCCCAACGCATGGTGTGGACCATGGCGAAGCAGGCTGTCCCTCTGCAGCTCATGGACGTCCACAGTGGAGCAGACATCCACCTGCATCCCACAGAGAATCCCATGCTGGACGTGGTGGATGCGTGAAAGAAGTCTGTGACCCTATGGGAAGCCAGCTTGTGGAAGGACCTGTGGACATGCTTTAGGGACATGGCTTAGCAATGGACTTGGAAGTATTGGGTTAATAGTTGGACACAATGATCTTAAGGGTGTTTTCCAATCTAAACGATTCTATGGTTCTCTGCAGAGAAGCAAAGCAATACCATCTGTTCCACTTGTCTAAATACAGTAGCTCAAGGGAAATGTACAGCTGCTCATTTATCAAATTTTACAAGTACCTGTAAAACAAAATGTTTTGCCTGGCTGAAATCCCTGTCTCCAGCTGTGGAGGTTTTTTTTCCCCTCAAATAGCATTGAATAGTAAATAGTTGATCTCAGCAAGTCACACTTGAGCCACCAAGACTTTAAGGACTTATTAGCTAAAGTAGAATTAGACAACTAACAAATTCCTAGTGTGTACACTCAAGCCAAGAAACAGTACTATCTATCCCCATTACATATTTATTTTTCAGCTGAAAAATACACTCAGCAACTCCCCAACTTGAAAGAAATACTTACAATTTTTTTTTTTTTACAGGAAGCAGTATTCTCTCATTTTGTCTCACCACCTCTCTCAGACTGGAAATGACATGCTGTTAATGAATCACATTATTTGCACTGCAATGATTTACCTAAAGTAATGGAAGCATATTCTGAAGAAAGCTGAGACAAGTGAATCTTAGATGTTATTAGGAAAAGAAACAGGCAATTACTGGCATTTGGCAGCTGAACTTTGCAGTTGAATGGGAAATATGAAAGAGGAATGCCTAAATTGGAGCCTACAAACTATTTCTTAAAAAACCCTAAACATCACAAGAAAACCAACAAAAAACTGCCATGTAAATTAAACATTTACATTTATAGTGTAGGAGGAAATATATAGAAAGCAAAAGGAGAAAACCAAACCTGATACATTTGCAACTATAGTGGGCACTGAAAACTCCCACTAACTTTGTCAACTGTAGTGGTACCCAAAAAAATCAGGTTAATTCATCTTTACATAACAGAAGCTAGGAGAATAGAATATGTGTTTTTATGAGAAAATAGACTGATATAAATCTAACTGGAATAAAAGCACAGCACTAGTAGACTGAATAATGATTTTCAGGATGAAGTAAAAAATAAAATTAAAAAAAAAGTTTTGAGAAAAGATTTCTATGTGACTGTAACACAGTGGTGCTAAGAAAGCACACAGTTATCACACTCCAAGTGTTATGCAGAAACTTGTTGCAGACAAGTTATGTGTATGAGTTCTCCATTTTCATGGATGTTTACCGCAGAATGGAAAAGATTAAGAACTGATTCACCAGACCCTTGTGTTTCAACCAGCATTTCAGCCATGAAAAACAGTACCACTGCTTCTCAGGCGAGGTGCTGGAAATATTAATAGTTGTACCAGATTTATGTTAAAGCTGAAGAAGAGGAAAAAAGAAGGATAAAACATCACAGAATTGTAGAATTGTGGAATCATGCAGTTTTGAAAGAGACTGCAGGGACTGTCTCACCTGGGAGACTTCATAACTGAAGACCAAGGCAAAGGCAGCAGAGTCCCTCAACCTTGTCTGGGTCTGTCGTTACTGAATCACCCACCTATTCTTCAATGTCCCCTATTTTCATGGCTTAGTCTTTTCTTAGTAATGTAGCAGTAGAAGCTTTTATATTTTCCTCAATATCCCTTGCAAGAAACAACTCAATTTGAGTTTTGACTTTCAGAACACCAGCCCTACATGCCTAAATTTCTAGCATTTCTAAATTTCTCCTTTTGTTACTTGTCGCTGGTTCCACCTCCTGCATATTGCATATATAAGTGGAGCATTTTCATAGCTTATGGAATTTAAAAAAGTCTGACCACTTGTAAAGGTGTGAAGGCAGCAAGTTTTAATGAGTACACTAAGAAATTAAGCAGAATTCCCTGACTGATCTGTTACAAACTGAATTTGTTTGTACTACAAATACTACTGAGGTAGTATTTTCACACAGCCAGTGCGAAAGAAGCTCATTAAGATATTTCTATTGATTTAGGATGGTATTAGGTTCAGATATGCATTCCAGATCATATGGATCATACCCACTATTAAACACATGATCTTGTTTGTGGTTGGAGAGAAAAAAAATTCTAAGTTAGTAATTTGCTAAATATCAGATTGGTTTTACAACTATTTTATTAATGTGGTGGATTGACCCTGGCTGGATGCCCAGACCCCACCAAAGCTGCTCTATCACTCCTCCTCCTCAGATGGACAGCGGAGAAAAAATATGAGGAAAGGCTGATGGGTCAAGGTAAGGACAGAGAGCGATCACTCACCAGTTACTATCATGAGCAAAATGGACTCGACTTTGGGAAAAAAAAAAATTGAATTTATTAACAATCAAATCAGAGTAGGATAATGAAAAATAAAACCAAATTACAGGAACACATTTTAATTTACAAACTTCTCCAGCATGGGTCCCCTATGGGGTCACAAGTCCTGCAAGCAAACCTGTTCCTCTTTCCATGGGTCCACAGGAGCCTGCTCCAGCATGAGCTTCCCACAGGGTCACAGTTATCTTGTGGATATCCACCTGCTCTAGCATGGAGCTCCACCAGGGGTGACACCGTGGGCCTTCATGGGCTGCAGGAGGACAATCTGCTTCATCATGGTCTACACCATGAGCTGCAGGGGAATCTCTGCTGCCTGGAGCACCTCGTCCCCTCCTTCTTCACTGACCTTGGGGTCTGCAGAGCTGTTTCTCTCACACATTCTCACTCTGTCCTGGCTGCTGCTGCACAGGTTTTAATCCCCTATGTTATCCCAGTGGCACTACTACCATCACTGATGGGACCAGCAGCGGGTCTGTCCTGGAGCCAGCTGGCATTGGCTCTATCAGACATAGGGGAAGCTTCTGGCAGCTTCTCACAGAAGCCATCCCTGTAGCCACCACTACCAAAACTTTGCCATGCAAAAACAATAATTACTTATATTTTAATAATAATGATTTTCATAAAATCTACATTTAAATTTTTTATTAATGTTAGTCATATATATCATAATGCATTAATCAAATATTGATTAAGAAATGCTTAGTGAATGAAAAATTGAAGTAGATGAAGAAAAACATTCTTGGAGAGATTTCAGGGCAACGGTTATTAGCATCTCAGAGTTACATCACACAGAGTTAAAAAAAAAAAAGGATGAATATGGACAGTGGGATGAAGTTAGCCTCATTTTATTTCTGTGTTCTGAGACTTGGTTGAATAAATACCATTCATTTCAACAATAATGAACTGTAACTTATACTCTGATTTCTGCTGATATCCACTTTTATATTCCTGAAATAATTTAGGCTATTCATCTGGACAAGTTTAGCAAAGTATCAATTGTCTAACTGTTCATTTCTAAGCAGACTGGGAACAGTATGGATTCAAATTTGACAGTATTATATTTTAAATAAGCCTAATGATGTAGACTTATTTGAAATAAAATTGGAGGTCACTGTCAAAAAATTTTACCACATCATGCTGTTTAGCCTGTACTAAGATAACACAGAATGAGCTCCTACTAAGTCTATAAGGTTTCCACTTCCTCTCATTTACTAGACAAGTGCCTCTACCATGAAAAATATGTAAGACAGTTATAACCTTCATAAATAGGAATGCAAATCACTCATCAAATATCTTAGATATGTATTTATTAATGAATGTCCCTAATGGATTTGTGGAGTTCATCTGGTAAGAAAATAATTCCCATTTAAAATTTGGTATGCTGTTTTGTGGATGGTAGGTCTGTATGCAAGATGAAGCAAACAGGAGAGGTAACAGTTTATGAAATGTCACTCATATTCCATTGTATGTCACTCACATTGTATGGCATTTTATGTCACTATTCCACTGTATTAATACCCCCAGTATCAATACAGGCTGGAAGATGAACAGATCGAGAGAAGCCCTCCAGAGAAGCACTTGGGGGTACTGGTGGATGAGAGGCTGGACATGACCCAGCAATGTGCACTTGCAGCCCAGAAAGCCAAAGGTGTCCTGGGTTGCATCAAAAGCAGCTTGGCCAGCAGGTTGAGGGAGGTAATTCTGCCTCTCTGCTCTGCTCTGGTGAGACCCCACCTGGAGTACTGTGTCCAGGTCTGGGGTCCTCAACAGAGGAAGGACATTGACCTGTTGGAAAGAGTCCACAGGAGGGTCACCAAGTTGATCAGAAGGATGGAACACCTCTGCAATGAGGAACAGCTGAGAGAATTGGGATTGTTCCACCTGGAAAAGAAAAGGCTTCAGGCTGACCTAATTGCAGCCTTACAGTATCTAAAGAGAACTTAAAGGAAAGATGGGGTGAGACTATTTACAAGACCATGAAGTGACAAGACAAGAGTGAATGGCTTTAAATTGAAAGACAGCAGGTGTAGATTGAATATTACTGTGACGGTGGTGAGGCACTGGAACACACTGCCCAAGAGAAGCTGCGGATGTCCCATCCCTGGAGGTGTTCAAGGCCAGTTTGGATGGGGCTCTGAGCAACCTGGTCTAGCAGAAGGTGTCCCTCCTCATGGTAGGGGGGATTGGAATTAGATGATATTTAAATCCCTTCCAACCCACAGTATTTTATGGTTCCATGAATTGTGTGTTTAACAGTCTGACAGATGCTGAAAGTGGAGACTACAAGTTTTTGTCTTTCTATCTGTGGATCTGACTGTCTGTCTATCTGTAGCATTTACCTAAGTTTAAAGTTTTCAAAGCAATTATATTCAAAACAATAAACTTTATTTATTTATTTTGGATTGGCAAAGGCAACAGCTATAGCAGATAAAGGAGAACTTGGGCTGATGCTGAAATTTGAAGGCAGTAGTTCAGTGCATCTGCTTCTGAAAAGAACTAAGGTGACAAAGGGAGTTTGTAAAGGGCAAAACCATCGATGGTTTTAGACCTAAGAACATGTACAAAGAGAAGTTCTTTACAACAGTTCTTAACCCAGCCCTAGTCATGCTAAATATTCTTTTACAAATCATGAGTCTTCTAAACTGTAATAGTCTTGCACAGACTGTATGGTAGAAGATAATGCCATAATGCCTCAGATTTTTAAATATAAATGACACCTATATATCTATAGTATCATCAAAAATAACATTCTGAAAAAATGCTCATAACTATATATATGTAGTTACATAGTTAAGACTTCTGAAAAATTCCATAATACTATAAATGCTATTTTCATATACTGTTTATGGTTATTTCTACTTTAAGTGGAAGTAACAGCCCTAGACTCTGCAAATTACAGAATACAGTATACCTGTGGCACTTACAAATTCTCTGGGAAATAGAAGTTGATGTTTTAACTGTATGTTTTGCATGATCCTTGAGTTAAAATCTGTAGATTTGCATCTACTTAACGCTGTTTTGTGAAGTGCTGAAAATAGATTTAACTTAAAACAAGCTCACATATGAAATACATATTTTTCTTGTGAAAACATATGAGAAAAGACCTAAAAACAAAAAAGGAGAAAATGTATGTATTTAGAAACCACTGACTATACAGGCCTGTTGACTGCTACCAAAGGTACCACACAAAAAGGTGTGTAATCACAATTAACCAACCTGGTAATTCAATAACTGCATACAGTGTATCATAAACGAATATAGGCTGTTCTTCACTATCAGGATTAATTTTGACTCCAAGCACTATAATGATAAGCCTAATGTCAGATACCTCACCATTTGTGGTGCAATTGTCTTTCTACGCAATCAAAGGGCCTTACACATGCCTACCAGTTTTCTCTAGTTTAGTAGGTATATGTCAAGTGCTATAAGTAACACAGAGAAGAATCACTTTCGTCAGCTGTAAAAATTGATATAACTGGTATAATTCACATGTCCATACCTTATGGAAGAGACAATGGATTGCATACAGTTTTTAAAAGAATATGATTTGGTATCAGAGCAGATTGTTTTCCTGTTTATTTATCTGTGGCAGCTACATTGTGAATTGGGCTATTCTGCTGGAGGGGCAGGGTGCATAGTCATTCACTGAGGTGTTGTATTCAACCAGGAATCCCTTGAGCATGGAGTAGAGGGAGCAGAAGGGTAACAACAGGCTTCAGGAAGTCTGATCTGAGCAGGCTCTGTCATTCTAGAGACTGTCTCTGCAACAGAGAGCCTAACCATAATAGATTTATTTGTAAATATTTATTTTCAAGTCTAAAGGAAAATATTTCAATTTTCAGTATTTACAGATCATGCTCCAAAACATTCTTTTTTTTTTTTCTGATACAATCTCACTTTAGAGATTGCAAGCCTTCAGTGTTTCATTCAATTTTATTGTGTTCCAGCACCCCACTGTCCATCACTGTCATCTGGGAAGGTTAGAGCAGAAAAACACATATAAATACACATACCATCCACTCACCAGTCCCACATATAGCTTTTTAAAACTGTAATTTGCTCAACCCAATAATAGGCTAAAAAGACAATACTTTACATGTAATAGCTAAATTGTAGCAGCAAAGTGCAGTGAATGTCAAACAAAAAAGCAACACTCCCTTCTCTAGGAAAGGTGAGAGGGAATGTTTCAAAGGTGATGGTGGAACTGCTAGCATATAATTACCAACTTTGATGAGCCCAGAATCCTTAACTGAGAGAAACAATGTGTAGGGAATTCATCCCACCCCATTCAAGTAGGATCTTTAAACATCTTTATGCCTTGTTTTTACCACAAGCAGGGTGTTTCATGTATTTTGAACAAGAACGACACATTTGGCCTTCCTTCTAAGATATCTAGATCAACTATTATAAACAAGAATATTTATAATTTGCTTTATTTTTTTTCTCCTTTATTCAATTTTTTGCTAACTTTTGTCCCCATGTGCTGGTTTCAGCTGGGGTAGAGTTAATTGTTTTCACAGTAGCTGGTATGGGGCTGTGTTCTGGATTTGTGCTGAACACAGGGTTGATAATATAGAGATGTTTTTGCTATTGCTAAGCAGGGCGTACACAGAACCAAGGCCTTTTTTGCTTTCTGTACTGCCATACTGGTGAGGAAGTTGGAGGTGTGTGTGAGTTTGGGAGGAGATAAGGCCAGGACAGGTGACTGAAACTGACCAAAGGGATATTCCAGACCATATGACATCATGCTCAGTACATAAAGTTGGGGGAAGAAGAAGGAAGGGTGGGGACATCGGGAGTGATGGTGTTTGTCTTCCCAAGTAACACATGATGGGGTCCTGCTCTCCTGGAGATGGTTGAACACCTGCCTGCACATGGAAAGCAGTGAATTAATTCCTTGAATTTTCTTTGCTTGTGTGCACAGCTTTTGCTTTCCCTATTAAATTCTCCTAATCTCAACCCACGAGTTTTCTGGCTTTTACCTTTCCAATTCTCTCCCCAGTCCTGCTGGTGGGGGAGTGAGTGAGTGGCTGTGTGGGGCTTGGTGGCTGACTGGGGTTAAACCATGACTCCCTGTTTTCTTCAAATGAATTTGGTACCTCCAAGAAATAACATTTAAGAAATAAATTATATGCTTTAAAAAAAACACTAACAAACATTTTCTTTGTCCAGAAAAAGAGTCATCATCATGGCTAGGCTTCGCGAACGAAGATTTGGGAAGGGCTCTACCCACTTTTCTTGCAAGCGTGTTGGTGGCTAAAAAGGCCAATACGAGAAAGGCAAGTCCGGTTGCAAAAGACACAGCAGAAAGACTCCTTAGATGGTATATTCTGCAAGGCTCGATTCTTTCTGTGTTGTCTTTTCTCCTCAAGGGTGAATCTGTGTGCTTTCTCAAAAGCAACAGCAGCGTTATAAATGGTGTGTCTCCAGGCCTCCCGATTGGAGGCCAGAGTGGACCAGTTATGTTGATCAATATGCCCGAGGCTGAGTTGTTG